>NC_030418.2:29872921-29967921 GCF_001660625.3 Ictalurus punctatus | reverse complement strand
TCATAGTCTCCTGACACTTGACAGTCTTTTAGAAATGATTGCCCACGTTCTGACACCAGAGGGGGTGAGACATTTTGGTCATGAGTCTGAAATCCAATATGAGAGGTAAAAAGGCCCAATATAACCAGGAGATGTGTGTGTGTGTGTGTGTGTGTGTGTGTGTGTGTGTGTGTGTGTGTGTGTGTGTGTGTGTGTGTGTGTAATTGGACTCACTGGATCATGCTTCCAGGCCTCTGTGTGACAGTAGTCTGCATTTAACTGCTGATAAAGCATAATGAATTACTAAAGCATTTAAAAATATCAATCCAGAATCTCCCATAGGTGTTAGATCTAGTGACGGTGAAGAGCAGCGCACATGATTTACATCATTTTATTTACAGCATACAGTGAGTCCTTGTGCCCTGTGGATGGGGGCGTGGTCATCCTGGAAGAGACCACTCCCATCAGGACAGAAATGTTCCATCATGTCAGAATAGAGTTGATCAGTCAGAAGAACTTTGTACTGATTTGTAGCGACAACTGCAAAACAGAGCTGCCATTTTGGTTCTTTTCCCTGTTGTTTATATACAGTTGCTTTATACCACAACACTGTTGAATTCTCCAATCTGACCTATTGTTCTTTATCAAAGTGATGGAGCTGCTATAGTTGCTAAAAAGTAAAAGACCTAACTTGTTTCACAAACACCCCACAACATATTACACACACAAAAAAAAAAAAAAAAAAAACCATACAGTGGCCTCCACATTGAATATTTGGGTTTGTTTCGGGATTTTTAAATATTTAAACCTAAGAAAGTAAATGTTCACTGTTAGATAAAAAGTATCTCAGGTTATGTCTTTCAGTCGTCCTCCGTCAGCCTTCAGCCTTTAATTCTCTTAACTCTTAGTTCTGTGCTCTGATCAAGAAAGTGTGTGGTTGACCTCAGAGCGTTCAGGCCTGGAGAGTCTAAATGAACACACACTGACATGCTTATTCACAGAGACATCCGAGTTTATTCGTGCAGAACAGGAGTATTTATACACCTAGTTAAACAGCAGTGCGTGGGCAGTTTCTACTTGTGCAAGGCTACGCACACAGTCATACCACAAAAATAAGTCTCTCAAGGTATGGAAATACATGTGTCAGCTATAATAAAGGATGGCAGTTGATCAGCTTATCAGAAGAGGTAATTAAGTGAATACATTCATCATAGGTATTACAACATGGAAATCCCAATAGCATGGGATTGAGCAATGATATAAGAGAATCGCCTTCATTCACTCGCTTGAATATTTAATATTCAAGGCAAAAATTTGTCTTATTGCCCATGTTATTGTGGCAGCGGAGGCTTGGCGGTTAAGACTCTGGGTTACTGATCGGAAGGTTGTGGGTTCAAGGCCCAGCACTGCCAAGCTGCCACTGTTGGACCCTTGAGCAAGGCCCTTAACCCTCTCTGCTCCAGGGGCACTGTATCATGGCTGACCCTGCACTCTGACCCCAGCTTCCTGACATGCTGGGGTATGCAAAGAAAGCAATTTCACTGTGAAATGTAGTTGTGATCAATAAAGACGTATTGTCATTATGTTAACTGCTTTGTACAAAAGCTCAGATTTTCCTTATTTATCAGACGAGACACCGACGGATTTGATCTAAAATGGATTATAAGGTTTTGCACAAACTTGTGGAGTCCGTGCCAGCTCGAGTGCACAGTGTCATTAAAGCAAAACTCTGAAATTCATGTAAGTATTTCAGAGATCCTTTTTTTCTTCATTCAAGTTGTTGTCAATAATATCATTTCTGATGAAAATTGCTGGATTAAATTAGAAACGAATCCCAAAGAGAAGCATTTTCACTGGTGATCTCAGACTTTTGGACCCCTCTCTGTCTGCTCGTCTGTGTGTGTGTGTGTAATACACTGATCAGGGAAGCACACCTGGCAGTGAGATGTCTAATCAGTGGGGATTATATTATGTTTATGATCAGTCGATTCCCGCCTCCTTCTTACCGTACTTTGAAATTTGTTACAGTGGTGATGAAACCCATGAAAGAGGAGGGAGGTGCTGTCAGAGAGCCCTCAGCACTGTGGGAGGATCACAGCATCGAGGGAGAGTGAGGCGATGGTCCTGGAGCAGTTGCCGGGGAGGACGGAGGAGATGCTGCTGTCCCCCGGGGACCGAGCTCCAGAACCATCACCTCACTCTCCCTCGGTACTGCGATCCTCCTACAGACCCCACTGTAACAAATTTCAAACTCGAGCTTCCTCACAGCCTGGCTCCTCCCTCTTCCTTATCACACTCCCCTTGTGCCGTCAAAACTGCTCTGACCCATTTAGGTATGCACTCCACAAGACCTCTGAAGATGTGCTGTTGTATCTGGCACCAAGACGTTAGCGTCAGATCCTTTAAGTCCTTTCAGGTGCGAGGTGGGGCCTTCATAGATCCGATATGTTTGTCCAGCACGTCCCACAGATCCTCAGTCAGATTGAGATCTGGGGAATTTGGAGGCCAAGTCAACAACGTGAACTCTCTGTCATGTTCCACAAACCATTCCTGAACAATTTTTGCAGTGTGGCAGGGAGCATTATCCTGCTGAAAGAGGCCTGTGCTATTAGGGAATACTGTTGCCATGAAGAGGTGTACTTGGTCTGAAACAGTGTTTAGATAGGTGGTATGTGTCAAAGTAACATCCACATGAATACCAGGACCCAAGGTTTCCCAGCAGAACCTTGCCCAGAGAATCACACTTCCTCCGCCGGCTCGTCTTCTTCCCATAGTGCATCCTGGTACCATCGCTTCCCCAGGTAAGTGACGCACACGCACTCGGACATCCACATTATGTAAAAGAAAACGGATTCTTCCACCTTCTTCCATTGCTCCATGGTCCAGTTCTGATGCTCACGAGCCCATTGTAGGTATTTTCAGTGTTGGACGGGGGTCAGCATGGGCGCTCTGACCGGTCTGCAGCTATGCATCCCCGTACACAGCAAGCTGCGATGCAGTGTGTATTCTGACACCTTCCTATCTTAGCCAGCATTAAGATTTTCAGCAGTTCATGCTACAGTAGCTCTTCTGTGGGATCGGACCAGTCGGGCTAACCTTCACTCCACATTTGGACCACTTTTGTTAGGTACTAACCACTGATACCAGGAACACCCCACAACACCTGCTGTTTTGGAGACGCTCTGACCCACTTGTCTAGCTATCATAATTTGGTTCTTGTCAAAGTCACTCAGATCCTTACGCTTGCCCTTTTTCTTTCTTTTCTTTTTTTTGCTTCCAACACATCAGTTTAGATAACTGACTGTTCACTTGCTGCGTAATAAATAAATCCCACCCCTTTACAGGTGCCACTCCAACGAGATAATCAGTGTTATTCACATCACCTGTCAGTGGCTTTAATGTTATGGCTGATCGGTGTGTGTTTGTGTGTGTATGGATGCATACTCTCAGTTACTTCATATGATTTTACAGCACAACTCTCACAGCTCTCACAATCAAGAATTTCCATGAAACATTTCCAATTTTTTTTTTTTTTTTGCAATAATATTGTAATAACTGCAGGAAAGTCAAGTAAACAACCTGTCATGCTTTTTCTTTGCTATTCTAAGTAATTACATTACTCTTCTATTTCCTATTTAAAATGCTCTTTTCTTGTCTTTCTTAATCAACATTACTGAATTACGGGTAATGTGTGCCAGGCCCGTAAATGTACCATGAGGCTAAAGGCCCACTTTAAGGAAAATGTGTGCCTGAAGATAAATGCTTTCCACACAAACTCTGGACATTGAGCTAAAATGTATTTATTGGATATTTGGAGTATAAATTGTTTAATTTCGAAAAAAGCCAGTCAGTGCCCTTTGATTGTTCTCTAATTTCTGTAATTGCTATAAAAAAAAAAAACAGCCCACAAAAGCTAAGAGAAATGAATCACCCACTTTTAATTAGCAATTTTTTACATGCCTCTAAACATTATTAATATCATATTTATTTCATCAGTGTTTAATTCAAAACTTTTAACAATCTCTAATAGTTATTTAGAGGGTTGATATCTTATTTGTTTGTATTTTCTAGTCGTTATCTTAGGACTAGATAACTGTTTTGAACTTAACAGGTTGTCACTAGTTCCATTTCAGATCTATAAAGTCCATGAGTGTTTGCTGAAGGATATATATATATATATATATATATATATATATATATATATATATATATATATATATATATATATATATATATAGGCAAACTTTTGGCCACCTCAATTTCTTCTTCAAACACAACTTTCCTCTATGTCTCAAAAGAAAAGTGTTTGATCACTGTGTTCTCCCTGCTCTTACATATGCATATGAAACCTGGACCTCAAATACTAAAATAATTCAAAAATTAAGGGTCACTCAACGAAGCATGGAACGCCGCATGCTTAACATATCGCTATTAGACCACAAGACTAATGTGTGGGTGCGAAGTCAAACCAAAGTATTGGACATAATCAAAAGGGTGAAAACATTAAAGTGGAAGTGGGCAGGACACGTAGCAAGAATGAAAGACCAAAAATGGATGTCTGCAGTCCTAAATTGGACTCCACTGGAAGCCAATCGCCCAAGAAGACGACCTAAGGCCAGGTGGGCTGATGACGTCAGCAAGAATCAATTGGCAACAAAGGGCACAGGATCGTATGGCTGAAGATATATATATATATATATATATGTATGTATATAGGATTATAACTTAGGTAGTAATTTAGGTAGTTTCCTAAATAATCTGCTTTTAAAAGCCTTCCAGTGTGCTAATATGAATATTTTAATATATTGTATTTCCTCTGTATTGAAGTATTAATATACTAGCTGAAATGTGTGACCACAGGTTTATATGAGGAGAGACAGCAGCCTTGGGGACATGCCTGGGCTTGCTGAAGAGTCATAGCTAATAAAATAAGGTCAGGACATACTTTGACTGTAGCTTTGTTCATAGCACTTGGTTCGACGGTACGTGAACCCACACGGATCAACCCAGGCTCTCAGGTCCATTTTTGTTATTGTTTCATGGCTAATGCCACGCCTGGCATTTAGTAGACGTCTTCTCATCCTCTAAACGCACGGTTGCCCTTTTATTTCAGAATCGTCTCGGTGAGCAACAAGAAATTCATCGCTAATGTGATTAGCATTTCACTCCCTGGGCTGATCAGTATGGTAATGGATTTGGACAGTTCAGGGAGCACTTGGACGACTGCTATCTGTCCTTACCTACTGCTTCAGAGCAAAGTGTTGCAACAACAGCAACTTAAAGCTGCAGTATGTCATGTCTAAACATTTTTCTAAACGTCAAATAAAGATATTAATTCAAAAAGTCAGTAGAAAAGTGATTCACAATATTGCCATGCAGTGGGCCTCGCTAATTTATTCATTTTAAACTTATGAATGCGTTTTTCTGACCCAGAAAATAACCACGCCCCTATAGCTGACAAGGAATATATACAGTAGATCTAACAGAAGGGGGTGGGGTTGGTTAGACGGAAAGGAAATGCTTTAAAAAGTCTTCAGTTTAATTGCGGTTCTCTTTCCAGGCAACAGAGGTGTCTATAAATGACAAAGAGTTCATTTAAGGTAACTCTAAACTTATATTAAAATGTGCTTTTATGAGGGATTGATTTTATTAGGGGAAAGTACAGAAAGAGGGATTTTAGAAAAGTCAGTGCAGCATTGTTCTCTCTCATTTCACGATCTTTTCGGTGTAACATGTGTTAATGGTCCACAGTTCAACTGCAGGGAACATTTGGTTAAAAGCACTGAGACAGTAAAAATGAGTAAAAGTACAAATATTTAATCAAAACTACTAAAGATGAGGTTGAACCTGACTAAGTGAGTGCTGTAGAGTGATTACAGAACACTTTGAGCAGGGACTAAGACACAAATACAAATGTATTTTCGCCAGAACAAAATGCTGGAGCAGTTTGCATATTCATAACATCTGCCAGTTTTCTGATGACAGTAAAAGTGGAGGTGCTTCTGTGCATTTTTCTCTTGTCTAATGACGTTTTTGGAACCACCAAATCAAATAAATTAAGCTGAGCCTATTTGCACTTGGCTGCAAATATATACAACACGACTATTTGTGAATTTAAATACCAAAAAAAAAAAAAAAGAAAAGAAAAGAAATGCTTGTAATACAATTCTCAAGTTAATAGATCAACATTAGCTAAGCTAGCCCCCAACAAACATTTTAGCAAACGTGAGTTTATTTTACCAGCTAATTAGTGCTTAGTAGCTTAGATAGCAGCATTAACTAAGCTAACTATCTATGTACATAGAATACAGCATTGAGCTAATTATACCAGCTAGGTAGTAGCTAATTTTACCTCTCCAGCAGGAGCTACTTTATTAGCACGCTAACAAGCTAACTTATGTTAGGATATTATATCTTGTAAACCAGTTTCTAGCTAGCTCCATAACATTAGGCTAACTATTATATTGTGTAAAGCAGTAGCTAAATTTTCTAGCAAGCTTGCTAACGATAGGCTAACTATTATATTGTGTAAACCAGTAGCTAAAGTTTCTAGCCAGCTACCTAATGTTAGTCTAAATATTATATTGTGTAAAGCAGTAACTAAAGTTTTTAACTAGCTCCCAAACATTAGGCTAGCTATTACATTGTGTAAAGCAGTAGCTAAAGTTTCTAGCAAGCTTGCTAACGATAGGCTAACTATTATATTGTGTAAAACAGTCGCTTAAGTTTATAGCAAGCTTTCTAACGATAGGTTAACTATTATATTGTGTAAACCAGTAGCTAAAGTTTATCACAGACTTGCTAACAATTGGCTAGCTATTATATTATGTAAAACAGTAGCCAGTAAAATTTGCTAGCAAGCTCTCTTTCGCCTTCATCTGCGTGACAAAGGTTAAATTTAGTGCAAATAGTGTACTTTTTTAAAAAAAATTTTAAGAGCAAAAAAGTCATCTAAAAGTTTTAAGTATCCTGTTCACTCCGGAAAGAAATGAATAATAAATTATTTCCACAGTTAATTCTGAATACTAATCATTGCAGTCACTTCCCTTCCCAATCCTAGGCATTTTAATCAGATTGATTTTTACTCTGTCATTTACTGGAAAAGGGAAACCGAGTACTTTAAGCCTTCACTCTTTTCACCTTTTTTCTCTAGTTTCATTCTGTCTTAATCTCCTAATCTACTGAAGCAGTGCGAGCTGAGGGCTGACATTTGTTCCAGACCAGTGCTAGATGATATTAAAAGGTGTCATGTAATCCTGTTGTGCAGTTTATTTGTTTATAGACTGTCTGAAGATCTTCACTTGACTTTTACCATCAGCACATGGACATTTCTTCTCACTGTCCAGCCTTGTCTCATTTAAATGTGTAATGTGTGAATGCAGGAGTAAGGTGCAAGACACAAGTGCATACTGGACACGGATTCCATCGTTATGGTACAAGGCAGTAAGGTTGGCAACAATATAGAGCAGGGTAAGACAGTGAGAGAGGCATCGCAAACGCACTGAAATATAAACAACAACTGTAAAAGCACAAGGGATAAGATTAGCAGAGCACAGCTTTGAATCGCAGTATAATTAAAAGCAAGTATCCGGTTATGCTGAATATCGCCACGGCGATAGGCACGAATTTATTCAACAGTTCTATTAAGAAATTAATATCGAGTAAGTGGCATTTCGGACACAATATGGCCTAATGTTTGGTTTATTTTTGCTTCATTAGAGAAAATCCATCCCGAAGAAGCCACACTCACTTCATAACATGCATGCTAGCATGCTAGCTAGCTCACGTTGATTTGTACGTTCCCGTTAAAGGTGCTTCCATTAAAATTGCTGTCCTTCCTTCCTTTACATCTTCATCTGATGAGCTTTCATCGTGTAAATCAAAAGTTTTATTGCTTAAAAATAGCATTTGCCATGTCTGTTGAGGACGTCGCTAACACTACTGTAGTAGCCGTTTCGAACTAGGACGTGATACACACAGTGAAACTTCCCAATGCGGTTATAGGAAATATAGGCACTAATTGGAACACCAATCAGACCAATCAAATTAGTGGACAGAAAGTACTTCGCAACCACATCATCTTCACGTTGCAGTGCTTTATGGAGTTAAGGAGTTCAATCAACATGACTGAATGATGATAACAGTTACATTTTCTTCTTCTTCTTCTTCTTTGTCTTCTTCATACATTTCTATTAGTGATTAGTTTACAGCTGTAAGTAAGATTCATCAGTTTGAAGTGGTTATGTTTTAATGTGTAGTGGCGCTTCTCGAAGCCAGCTACTGCATGAACTTCTGCTAATGCTACATCACAGGGTAACTGAACCCTCAGAGCCTCAGACTCAGAGAGATCTCAGAGAGACTCTCAAATGGTTTGTGTTACTTTGATTGACAGGGGAGTGAGTAATGCCATCCCTCCCCAAGAACATGGCCAGTTTTGCTCTGTTGGACTGCCGGACATCAATGGTTGTGGCATGGTTGGGATTCAAACTCACAATCAGTCAAACTCAATTTAATTTTTTTTTTTTAAATCTCTGAACTGCGAGTTATTTTCATGCAGCTGACTTTTTTCTCACAAGGTTTCACAATTGTTTCTCATTATCTCGCAATTACCTATTGATATTACGCAACTGCTACTTCTAAAGTTTCCATTTCCAATAACAAACCACAAAGAACAAACAAGAAATGAAGCCTGAGCGGTACTAGCGTGCTTGTGGTTGTTGGTATGGGGTGGTTAGGGGTAGGGTAAAAGTCGCAGTAACTCACAATTATGAGATGAAAAGTCGCAACTGTGAGATATTAATTCACAATTGTGAAATAAATCTGCGTAATATTTTCTCATATGTGAAGCCTTGCTTTTGTAAACTAATGGCATTAACCCTGAATCTAATCTCTGGTCTGATGAGCTGCCTACAGCTAAATAATTTGCATAAACCCATCATAAACCACATCAGAAGTACTGTTACAGAAACTGCAATGAGTCATGTTTACTGCAAACAGTTATTTATTTATTTTTTTTACATTTGTCATTTCTGCTATATTTTTTCAAGTACAGTTTTTTTCATGTACTCCATTCTGAACACTGAAATAGTTTCAGACAGCATTCCACCAGTTGATGATCCGTGATGTTGAATTTCCTGGAATCCCACAACGCACTGCAGCACGTTAGTATCCAGACACATAACATAATGGATACAGAGCACCCATGGTGAACTACATATTGCAGTTTACTTTTTGTATTTTTTGGGGAATAGGGAGTAGGACACTTTTATGGATAGAAAACACAGAGGTTGCGACTCTGTTGTGGCACTCGTCTAAGAGTCACCAATACCATACTGTAGAACACACAAAACTCATGGGGCAGCTACTAATATATAGAGCTGGGGGACACGATCCTGGACTCGGGCTCGAGTCCAATTATGAACGAACTCGGACTTGTCACGCGCTCGGGTAAATTTGTACTCGAACCGCGAAATGTGTAACATATAAAGAAAGATCAAAAATAAATAACAACATGCAATTAAAATAACAAGAAATTAATGAAACACTTGAAGTATGCACATAGAGGCCACCTCATAGTGCGAGTACCGAATTGAGATCTCTTTAGTGGCTTTTTAACATTGGACGGTCAAATAAATACACACACGCCATGTCAAAATGCAGGTCTGGCCGAGTCTTCATGCAAACACAGTCGGTTATGTCTTAAGTGAATATACGTCAAATATATTTTTCTCATATGAATTCATAGGGGTGCCAATAATTGTTGCACACGTATATTTAACAAAGTTTTTTTTTTTCTTCTTTATAAACCTGTGTTTTGTTTGCAATTGTTTGATATCCATGAGAGCAGAGTATTTCTGTGATTTTTTTTAAAACAAAAGATCGAAAGGTTAAACAATAAAGACAATTTTTCACAGCCTTATTCGCTAATGTTTACCAAGGGTGCCAATATTAGTGGAGGACACCATAGGGAACGTGACAGGGAAAATGTGTCAGGCTATGCAGTATTTAGAGTAAACAGTGCTATCAACCTTCTTAATAAAGAACTGAGATTATACTCTTCTCTTTGCAACCACTAGTAAAAGGTGCCGTAAAGAAACGAATCCATATTGGTTTTTAATAATATATTGTAGCCGAAAACGATTCAGCGACTGCCACTTCTGAGATGGAGAGTGCAGTTAAGAAGAATTATTATTCCATATTGAAATGCAAAACTCATGAGATTCCTGAGAGAAGCCTGCAGTCATGAGGCGTGATGCTGCGCCGTGCTTTATGGAGTGTCTAAGGGTCTGACACTGACTCTAATATACTACACTGTAAATTTCCACACAGGCGACAATCTATTAGGACATTAATAATCTCGATTCAGGTCTACCGGATTATCAGATCTTACTGTGTGTCCGATGTAGTTTTTTTATTTTATTTATTATTATTATTATTATTATTATTTTAAATAGCAGGACTGTGGAATAGTCTGCATTTCATATACTGTACGCTTAGAAAATAGCTAGAAAAACAAATCTCCAGGTGTGTAGTAATACAGGATTTTATCAATAAAGACTAATAAATTGTGAATAACTCTTATTAAAAAGTGGGCAGTGGTGGCTAGGGTGGTTAAAGGCTCTGGGATACTGATCAGAAGGTCATGGGTTCACACCCCAGCACTGCCAAGCTACCACTGCTGGGCCCTTGGCCAAGGCACTTAACCCTCAACTGCTCAGTTGTATAATGAGATAAATGTAAGTTGGTCTGGATAAGAGCGTCTGCCAAATGTCTAATTTGAGCTTTATTTAACAAATAACAACATCTTAATTAACCTTTTATATGTGTTCCGTAAAATAAAGAAAATAAAACGTTACCCAGTTATTGTCGGACGTTTTATCCAGGTAGAGTGTATGTAGGGATATGGAAATACATATAGTGTGCATACACATACATTATAGTGTAACAGAAAAAAATGACATTATGAATTATTCAATTATCAATGAGCTTTTAAATTAATGCCAAATATCAGCATCTGTTTCATGAAATACTTTATCTGTAATATGAACAGACTTCATGTAAAAACCATAATGAACTTTCTTTTACTTTCACACTATCTGTTATTCCCCAGATGAGGACTGGTTCCCTTCTGAGTCCGGTTCCTCTCCAGGTTTCTTCCTCATATCATCTTAGGGAGTTTTTCCTCACCACCATCACCATCGGCTCGTTCAATAGGGATAAATTCACACATTTAAAATCAGTATCCTGTATTTTCTGTAAATCTGCTTTGAGACAATGTCCATTGTTAAAAGCACTACACAAGTAAAAATTGAATAGAATTGAATTTGTCGATCATGTAAAATAAATAAACTATTTAAACTCATGAGTGTTGAATGTTATGGCAAATGCATAACTCTCAGTGCTTCACGATGGTAATATAGAACATGTATCGTGTGATTTTAGTTAATTGCACATGGACTCTTGCATCAAACTTGGAATTATGTCACTATATCATATATTATATCCCTTAACTAATATTATTTACTGCATGAGTTAACATTAACAAACTGTGGAGCTTCCAAGTGGCACAACATTGCCAAAAAAAAAAAAAGCATTTAGTGCTTTCCTCCAAGTGTTCAGCTTCTCTGTGATGTACAGTACACTACATGGCCAAAAGTATGTGGACAGTTGACTATAACACACAAAGTTATGTGCTCGTCGAACATCCCATTTCTGCTTTAGTCTTCCTTTACTGTTCTACTAACCTCCACTCTTCTGGGAAGGCTTTCCACTAGATCTTGGAGCATGGCTGTTGGGATTTGTGCTCATTCAGCTGCAAGACCATGTGAGTTCAGTGGTGTTGAGGTCAGGGCTCTGTGCAGGCCACTTGAGTTCTTCTACTCCAACCTTGGCAAATGTCATTGTCATACTGGAACATGTTTGGACCGCTTAGTTCCAGTGATGGTAAATTTTAATGCTATATATATGTGCTTGCAATTGTGTGGCAACAGTTTGGGGAACATATGGGTGTGATGTCCACATTTTGTATGTGTATTTTGGCCATATATTGTAGCATGTGCAGCAGTTCGAATAGATCTATTGACTGGCTTGTATTGGTTTTACATGCCTCGGAGGACGCATGTGTTTTCCTAATTATATTTTAAACCATAAGAAACGTTAAGCTAACAAGTTGGCACGTGCACCAATTAGTGTTTGTCTAAATTCTTCTGCATTGGCATTGTTTTTTATTTTCCATTTTTTATATTTTAAGTATGTATTAAGTGATATTAACTAAAAATAGTCTGCACAAATGAGCGAAAATGACATTACATCATGTCCTTAAATGATAACGTAATGAACTCTGGTCTTCAGGTATCAGTATAATTTTATTCACATGATGGTACGAACATTGCAAGGTGTTTAGCAGATTTGTTTGTTAGTTTTGCTTATTTGATTGATTGATTTATTTTTTTTAAAAAAAGTAAATTCCATAAAAGTGAGTTCATTTGTTAATGTTACTCAAGTTTTGTTAATGTTGTTAATGCTGTAAACTTAATATAAAACATTATCATATATTTTAAGCGAAGAGTGTTACAATGTCATCTGATCTCCTCTTCAGACGTCATTAGGATTCAAACTCAGGCCCCAGTGACCTTTATGTAGGTTTAAAGTCTTTCAATGGATGGGAATCCATGAGAACGTAACTGGTTAAGCTTTAATTTAGTAGTTAAATTGGCTTAGTGCCTCCTTCCCTGTGGTGTTACAGTGATACTAGCTAATCTCAGGTGTCTGCTAGGCCACAAATCAGTTTTGAGCACTTACAAGTGTGTTCAGCTGTTGTGTATACATATAGCTTATAGCGTTTCAGTAATGTTTTACACCGACCGACAAAATTGACTAAAAAGGTAAACCCGTGATCGAAAAAAACAACAACAACAAAACTATCCATGTCTAAAGTATCCATGTACAGTATAATGTGACATCATAGCCTCTTGTTGACTCCTCATTAACACCATTCAGAACATGACTTCATCTGTCTGAAATACAACTCTGTCAGTTTGACCCTTGGCTGCACCCGTGGACATATTTTGGGTTTTAGTAACATCGTAATCATCGCTTCACGGATGGCGTCTCAGTCTGTCTCCACTGTCGCCCCCCCCCCCCCCCTTCCCCACCCACTCACCCACCCACAGGGATTTTGTGATCATTCGATCTCATAATGGCACTTCATGAGACAGACAAGCTGTGAAGAGAAGTCATGCAACAATAATTTAATTATTGCTGAGAAACCGGCTGTTATTGTGATTGTGTCTTATTTATGAAAAGTGGAGAACAGCAGTTGTTGGGGTTTTTTTTTCTTTCCCCAGGTATGAGACACAAGCATAATGTAATACACGAACAAAAAGTTCTCACCTCTTTGTCTAGCATGGAAAATACAGCATCTAAACTATCTATCCATACTTTGGCCTGTAAAATGTCTCACTTTGAATAAAATGATGTCTGTGTTGTAAACAGGATTGCTTCAGTGACACACGATCACAACATCATCAGCGGGAAGCACTTGATGAGAACATGTTTTGAAGAAGTACTTGTTTAGATGGCATGCACTGTGCTAAGACTAATACTGCAGGGTGTTTTTTTTCGCTTATTTTCTTCAGTTCAGAACACATCTGGTGAAATTATCCTTGTATGCATTTCCTGCACTCTTTAAAAAAAATGTTTGAATGCTTATGGTTTCTATGGATGGCCATCTGAGTGAACTTTTCTGTGAACACTGCCTGAGTGTTTTCCTACCCATTTTAGAAAACTATAAAACTTTAAATATCCAAAAGTTTTAGCGTGGTGCTATTGAATTCTCACGTATGTTTGGACAGAAGGTGGTTCTTTTTCTATAACAGCAGCTCTGAAAATAGTTCTGGCTGCACGTTCTAATATGTTATTGTCTCTATAGTAACAGCTCATTCACAGAAACTTGCAGGAAAGACGCTCAACATAATTGAAGATTGATGTTTTATTTTTTTTTTTTTGATTGCAATCTTCTTATAGCCTAGGCCATCTTTATGTAGAGCAAAAATTCTTTTTTTCAGATCCTCAGAGAGTTCTTTGCCATGAGGTGCCATGTTGAACTTCCAGTGACCAGTATGAGGGAGTGTGAGAGCGATGACACCAAATTTAACAAACCTACTCCCCATTCACACCTGAGACCTTGTAACACTAACAAGTCACATGACACCGGGGAGGGAAAATGGCTAATTGGGCCCAATTTGGACATTTTCACTTAGGGGTGTACTCACTTTTGTTGCCAGCGGTTTAGACATTAATGGCTGTGTGTTGAGTTATTTTGAGGGGACAGCAAATTTACACTGTTACACAAGCTGTACACTCACTACTTTACATTGTAGCAAAGAGTCATTTCTTCAGTGTCGTCACATGAAAAGATATCATCAAATATTTACAAAAATGTGAGGGGTGTACTCACGTTGGTGAGATACTGTAAATGAATTAAAAATGTGTTCTTATTTAACAAAGAAATACATATAATCACTGTGAAGTTTTCGAAAAGGAGACATTTACCGAACGTTTTCAGAAGGTGTCTGCAGTTTTAGTCATTCTTTCATCAGCGAGAAGCTGAAGAGGAAATGTTTGTTTGTTTGTTTGTTTTAAATAAATTTTCCACAACTATAAATGGATAAATCATATGACAGTTCATTACTAAATAGCACATTTTAATTCATTGGAATAGTGCTGGAGTCTAAGAGGAATAAAGCTTTTTGGGTGCCTCTCAATCAGCTCGCTAGTTCAGCAGTCAGGGCACTGATCAGGGAGGCAGCCATTTTAAGCGCCGTCTCAACTGCAGAATCCTTCCAGTGCACTGGAATGTTCGCTCCCTAAAAAAATTCCACAATGCACCGCAAAAACCAGGGAGCATCAATGCTCACTATGTTCCCTTACTGGAAATGACATAATGTTTTCTTAAGACTTTCAGCTCGAAAAATACGGTTGACGAACTCAGCCAACTTCGTCTACAAATGTAAGTAGCTTGTTATCGTTGTTGTGGCTCTCAAATGATTACTTACATTAGCGATTTTTAAACTTTCTTTGATGCTATATATACGATTTGTTACAGTCTAACGACTTTTGTGTTTTAATGTGTTGTATTTTAAATTATTTTTCTTAAATCCACTAATGAGCCTATGATCCTGCTTGTAGTACCATGACAGAAATGTGTGTGATTAAGCTAACACATTTATATGACATATAAAACTTTGTAAGTTTTACATTTTTGGTGACGTTTTACAACGCGAATACGTAGTCATGTCACCGGAAACTGAGTCATCAGTGTCCCAATTTGTAGTGAGCCAGGGTCCTTTCCAGCAAACCCAGATGTAACACCAAGTGAACCTGTTTGTTCAAGTGGAGAAGTTGATCAGAAGTTGAAAAATATACCCGTTTTTATAGTTACCATTTATTTTTTAATGATACAGTGTTCTAGCAAATGTTTCATCTATGAAAAGGTTTTCATGTTTTGTTTGGTTTTTAATTAAATGATAATTTCCATTTTGAATGTCCCAAGATTCATGACTTGGTGTTTATTTTATGTAAACAATGGATCAACAAAAACATTGTGTGCAGATTATCTATTTATATAGACTGATTTGTGTATTTATGTTTAAGATTAATGATGCATGAATGTATGAATATTCAAAATAAATGATGAAAATTGAGATTACGAGAAAGTTAGGGGAACGTTATGGGAACGTTAGGCAAACAGAAAAACAACGTTGTATTTACGTTAAGGAAACATTCCTGGCTAACCAAAAACAAACCTTAAAAATGTACGTTCTGGAAATGTTCCGGGAACCATAAACTAAAATTCCCACAACTTTCTGGAAACCTAAAATTGTTAGCTGGGTTACCAGTGACCAAACTCATGTACACGATATATTGATTCACAAGCTAGGGAGCTGATAAAGGGATCTGATCTAATTTCCTATAACAACATGCATCCCAAGTGTTTTTTTTCCCATTTTTTGAAGAACCTTCTTTTCTAACAGCGTTGGCTGATCATAGTAATTGGATAAAATCGTACTGATATAATAAATGATGCAAATGCTCCTGATTTTAAAGATGAAATATAAGTGAGTCACTGCATAAATATATTTCAGTAGGCTTTGACATCGGTGTTCTGCTGTATACTGCTATAAATTATTGAATTTATTTTCAAATGGCTTCTGATGGATTTCTGTTCTAAATGTCCTATCTTTCTGTCTGTCTGTCTGTCTGTCTGTCTATCTATCTATCTATGTACAGTATCTCATAAAAGTGAGTACACCCCACTGAGCTACAGCTCAGTGTCAAGGTCTTGGCAATCTTCTTATAGCCTAGGCCATCTTTATGTAGAGCAACCATTCTTTTTTTCAGATCCTCAGAGAGTTCTTTGCCATGAGGTGCCATGTTGAACTTCCAGTGACCAGTATGAGGGAGTGTGAGAGCGACGACACCAAATTTAACAAACCTGCTCCCCATTCACACCTGAGACCTTGTAACACTAACAAGTCACATGACACTGGGGAGGGAAAATGGCTAATTTTGCCCAATTTGGACATTTTCACTTAGGGGTGTACTTACTTTTGTTGCCAGTGGTTTAGACATTAATGGCTGTGTGTTGAGTTATTTTGAGGGGACAGCAAATTTACACTGTTACACAAGCTGGACACTCACTACTTTACATTGTAGCAAAGAGTCATTTCTTTAGTGTTGTCACATGAAAAGATATCATCAAATATTTACAAAAATGTGAGCAGTGCACTTACTTTTGTGAGATACTGTATCTATCTATCTATCTATCTGTCTGTCTGTCTGTCTGTCTATCTTTTTATCTATCTACATAGATACATAAACATAAATCTAATTAACATTGTGATATTTTATCAGTAGATTTTAATTCAACAGTTTCATTTTGTATTTTTTACTATTTACTTTGTTTATTCTTAAATTTATTTCTATAAGGACAGTGTAGATCAAAACCCAACTTCTTATCGCTGCTTGGGTGTTGCTCGTCTGTTTGCCTATGTACAGAAAGGGAAAATCGTTTGTAAGAAACATTTCTCCAGTGGATGTCTTGCATATAGTGAGGTGAGTACATTCAGCACTATTTCCACATATGCGGTGTGATTATTTATGCTGGGTTCCATTTCAGGGAGTCTGGGTTTTTTGTATGTGTGTGTATGTGAGGTTGTTTTTTTGCATCTAAATTAGCCACCGGTGGCATTTTGCACACCTAATTGGCATTTGAAAAAGGATCCTATTCTTGCAGATGTCTGTCATGCTAATCAAGTTACATGTTTTTCATGCTTGACTGGTAGATTTCTCTGAGGTGGAACTTGAATTACAGGAACAGACCTGTCAAATTGTCATTAGTATGCTGCAGGGGTCCAGCGACTGACGCGCTGCGTGAAGGTGTCTCACGTTATTGGATAAAGCATTGAAACCTGTCATTTGTGTCAGTGTAATGCAATTTTGATCAAATTGAAAGTGATCTTTGCATAATAATATTGCTGACTCAGTGATGAGTCCGTGGGAGTAAATAGCAGTGCAATAATGCATTTGAACTACGAACCGTGCTGTAAAAGCACCGCAAATGCAAATATTCCACCATATTTAGATTTGTGTTCTGGAGTCACTGTAGATTAGATGTTCTCGGATGTTCTTCTGTTCAACACATACCTGTTAAAGCAGTCTCTGGTGATAGTGAGTACACAGAGATTCTCCAGATTCAGTATTTATTGGTTAACCTACAGAAATGTTTTGCCACTGATGTTAGCCTATATATCTTTAATCTGTACTCATGCAATAAAAAAAAGGCTTTCTATTAACTGTACATGTTCACTACATAGGGTATATTGTAATTTAGTTGCAGTTCTTATAGTACACTGGTGCGTGAAAGTTTGTGACCCCTTTAGAATTTTCTATACTCCTGCATAAAATATGACCTAAAAGATCATCAGATTTTCACACAAGTCCTAAAAGTAGATAGAGAACCCAATTAAACAAATGAGACAAAAATATTCTACTTTGTCATTTATTCATTGAGGAAAATGATCCAATATTACATATCTGTGAGTGGCAAAAGTTTGTGAACCTTTGATTTCAGTATCTGGTGTGACCCCCTTGTGCAGCAATAACTGCAACTAAATGTTTCCGGTAACTGTTGATCAGTCCTGCACATCAGCTTGGAGGAATTTTAGCCCCTTTCCTCAATAGAGAACAGCTTCAACTCTGGGATGTTTTTAGGTTTCCTCACATGAACTGCTTGCTTCAGGTCCTTCCACAACATTTCCATTGGATTAAGGTCAGGACTTTGACTTGGCCATTCCAAAACATTAACTTTATTCTTCTTTAACCATTGTTTGGTAGAACGACTCGTGTGCTTAGGGTCATTGTCTTCCTGCATGAGCCACTTTCTCTTAATATTTAGTTCACGGACAGATGTTCTGACATTTTCCTTTAGAATTGGCTGGTGTAATTCAGACTTCATTGATCTATCAATTATGGCAAGCCATTCTGGCCCAGATGCAGCAAAACAGGCCCAACCCATGAGACTACCACCACCATGTTTCACAGATGGGATAAAGGGCTTATGCTGGAGTCGTGTTTTTCATTCTCTAAACATAAGCCTTCTCTTTTTAACCAAAATTCTATTTTGGTCTCATTTATCCACAAAACTTTTGCCCAATAGCTTCCTGGCTTGTCTGTGTGAGCTTTAGCAAACTGCAGATGGGCAGCAATGTTCTTTTTGGAGCGCAGTGACCTTCTCTTTGCAACCCTGCCATGTACACCATTGTGGATCAGTGTTCTCCTGCAGGTGTAGTCATGAACATTAACATTAGCCAATGGGAGAGAGGTTACAAACATGTAGTTACACACATTTAGTTACGCACATAGTTACACATTTAATTATGCACATGCAGTCATATACATTCAGAAAAGCGCTATATAAGTGCAGACCATTTACCATTTAGATAGTAACACACATAATAACACACCGGTATTACTACAGGAGAGCATGAGAAATTTGAACAAATTTAAGTGACCAGGTGTGATGTGGTTAGAGTTTGGGTTTGAATTCATTCAAATAAAGTAATAACACAAGACATGAATGATAACCCAAACTCTCTAACATTAAACTTAACCTTTGTAACTTTTTTCTACAAATGAATAGGAATTTGTTTGTTTTGAATGAAAACTGAAATTAGAATGAAAATAAAAGCACAAGGTTAAAAAAAAAAAAAAAAAAAAAAGCTGAAACACTGACACCAACAAATCAGAAGTGAATGCAAGATAATGACCATAATAATAGAAATATTAACAGGCATAACAATAATAAAAATATCATATTTGTATATTACAGACAAAATAATATTATACACTGATAGAAAGAACAGCGAGAGGAACAGCTGAGTAGGAGAAAAATAGAAATAAGTCTTCACAACTGTAGAGGAGAATCTGCTCTATAGGTTTCAAAAATATTGTATATTATGAAAGACATATTTTAATGTTGCTGAAAGAAAGTAAATAATACATTCTAATCGATGTGGAAGGGAGTAAAATAACATTTGTGCTTCGGGCATAGTATCAATTCACACAACATTTCTCTTTAGAGTCGTAATTAGTCACAGTCCAAATAATCAGTTCTCATGGACTGTTTTCTGCAAACACAGTGTAAAAGGAGGACTGATGTTCCAGGCTGAAATCTGTTAATTAAATCAATATAGTGTTGAGCTTGAAGTGCTAATTATTCATTTTGTCAAGAGCAACATTAATAAGGGCAGCTAATTTCCTCACCAAATGCACAGCTGAAGACTTCACCAGTGATGAAGTTAAAAACAAGAGCAGTAATAATCTAAATAGACTCACGGCACCAAATATTAATTGAGTTTACAGGCTTGCTCTCTCCGTGTCCATGTTTTACATACTGTATAATTTTATTACATTAAAACGCATTGTTTATACTATAGACAATATACAGGTTATTTAGTCTCATAAATAACCTGAGTTCACCTCCTCTTCAAATCGTTTCAATATTAATTACTGCTGAGCCTCTTAAAATGAATCAGTTATTACTTCATGGAGAACTGAACACACCACCCACAGGAACTGCTGGCATATTTTTTTGTCACAAAACTACACATGTATTATTAGTTGTTGTTGTTGTCGTTGTTTTAAAATGCATACTTGCTTGACAAAGCAACCCAGTACTCTGGAGTCTACAGTGTAAAATGGTGATATCTACCGAAGCCATACTATAAAGGGCAGTCATTTATGAGGTTCTATCTCTTTGCTGTTGAGACAGTAGAGTGGGAGCATGATAAAAGTATTACAGTCATATTACTCATTCTTAATCATGCTTCACATTTGCTTTAAATCTGTTATTTGCCTTGCAGCCAGAACTACTATCAAAACCAATGCATAAAATCATGCAGATACAGGCCAAGAGCTTCAGTTACTGTTCACATCAAACATCAGATTTGGGGGGAAAAATTGTGAGTTCACAATTGGCATGGCTGTTGATGTCAGATGGGTTGGCTGAGTATTTCAGAAACCTGGGATTTTCATACCCAACAGCCACCTTGTTGATGAGAGAGCTCTGAGTAGAATGGCCAGACTGGTTTGAGCTGACATTAAGGCTACGGTTACTCAAATAATCACTCTTTACAACCGTGGTGAGCAGAAAAGCATAGCAAAAATAGCAGAAGACCACTGGGATCGGGTTGCCATGAACTGGAATCTGAGGCTACAGTGGACACAGGCTCCCTAAACTGGATAGTTGAAGATTGGAAGAAGGCCAGGTCATGTTTTTCACCCTGACCAAGATGAACAAAATAAAATGATTTTTTTTAAAATAATGAGTCTAATATGTAATTAGTTTATTAAATATATCTGTGCTGAGGGGATTCTGGCTGGTAAACGTTGTGAACCCCTGATCTAGTATATTCAAAACATCCAACCTCCATCCAGCAGATGGCAAAAATCAGTGGCCCAAATATTAGAAAACCCTGGACCTGGCGACCATGCTTCCGAACTGTTTCCAAACCTGCTTTTTTTCCCCCCTGTGTCCTTTTAGCTTTCTGATTCTTTTAGTTATTTTATTTCTCTATAGCCGTTTTGTGGGTATTTTTTTTATTATTTAATTCTACCTGTCTGTTTTCATTTGAATATGCAATTATCATATCCGACTGTGAAATGGCCTCCGCTATGGACCTTGACTACCATTCAGGTAAAAGCCTTAATGTAGGGACTGTGATTAAAATCCACCTACCTCTGGCTCCCATTTGTTAAAGACACAGCAATTCAACTAGAAAGTCAATTTATACATTTTAATAAAGGTGTGTTAGTGAAAGCACATGTAAATATGCTGAAGTCAGAGCCCTAAATGTTTGATATGGAAATTAGCACACAGAGACTGGACTATTTAATCTGTCAGCTGCAGACAGGAAGGCTGTGAAATTAACATTCCCATGTCTAAACAGACAAAATTTTTCTATTCATAATTGCTGTATGTAGCATTAGCACAGAGAGTGCAAATTGACATTAATTATGCCGTCAGCTTTCATGACAAGATTAACTAAATTACAGCAACGCAGCTATTGAGAAAAAAGATGGCCAGTACATTGCATATTACGCAAGGCGATTTGTTATGAATTAATGATTTTTATGTCCTCGAACTAAAGTGGTAATCAATTTTGCCTTCATAACAATGTTATAAAGCTTAAATTTTACCTTTTTCAACGTTGTTTAATTATGATGCTTATGGAATGAAATGGATACTTCACAAATGATGTGCTTTTGTGAAATATCATAAAACAATACTCTTCAACAGTTTATAATAACATTTATACCACCGCGCTGCTGAATTCTTGAATCTGGGGCTGGATTCACGAAACATTCTTAAGAATAAATTTCATCTTAACTGTCAATTTCTTCTTATTTTCTAACATAAGAAAAAAGTTAAGGATATTTTGAATTCCCGAAAATTCTTCTTAAAAATTTTCTCTTTTTTTTCCCCTTAAGGTTGTTCCTAAGACAAAACTTCAAATTCTTAAAAAGAACGTTCTTAAAAATCATCGTAAAAATAACTTCTTAAAGTTAGAATAACTGCCAACTTGTCAGAGCACGAAAGGGTAAAATTTTTATGAAGATATTGGGTTGTTTCAAATATTAAACATTACAAAATTATAAAACTTGCAACGTATCATAAATCCTGTATAACTACTGCAATATTTTACTTATATAAACTAGCATACTTGGCCTATTGGTTTCCACTTTTGAGCAGGTAAATTATCCTTTGATGGTTAATATCAGTAAATGTTGTTAACTGAACACATCTCATGCTCTTTACATTTGAATATATGAACGGGGTGATTGCTACTTAAGACATAATAAATTGCTACATTTAAAATTGGGCAGTATTGAATTTGTAGCTATTACACTACTGTTATTTTATTCTTAAGAAAAAAATTAAGAAGCTCTGAAGAAAATATTTGAGAACTTCTGAAGAATTTTTCAAGAATTGTACCTGGGAACATTCTTACAAACGTCTTAGAATTTATCTTAAGAACTTTCTTAAATTCTTTTGTGATTTTCATGAATCCGGCCCCTGATCTGGTTGGTAAGTGATGGACGTTTCATATAAAGAATTAAAAAACCCCATGCAAACAGTTTAATTGATATGGTTAAGTTTTCTGTGAGATGTTTATGTAACATTTTTGGAAGGAGTCTCCAATGTCAGCATTTTTAACAGTCAGAGGTAACGCTGTACTTTCAAGTTTGCTGACAAAAAGTTTGCACTTTTTGGTTTTTCTGTTACATGACAATGCATCTTTAAAGCTCTTTTACAGTACACTCACTGCTAGAATATGAAGAATCTAAACTTAGGGTATTTTTGTTGATCACAGTCAAATTGCAGCATGTTTATTTGAGTCCAATGGACTTATATAAACATTGTAGGGTGTGAATTCACTTTAACACTGTGATTCAACACTGTGGGTGTTAAATCAACACTGGTGATTTTTGCTGTGATCCAATGCTGGTGTCTATCTTTTTTCATTCTAAGTAAACTTTCACAAAGCTCTGTATTTTAGTGCATGTCTACCAAGTTTATTAGTGACAATGCGATCATGCTAACACTACTGTATATGTTTTATCTTCCATATGCGCATTATTTAGAAAGTATTACTTCAAAAAAGGAGAGAAAAAAAATCAATGTAAGCAAAGTTTATTCTCCAAAACGTCCAATGGAAAAACGAAGCAATCTGTTATGCCCTCGCCGGCAGATGGCACTGTGGCGCGGCTTATGAGTGCGCGCGTGCACGTAACTGAACTGTTATATATGGACATGCGTCTCTGTGTGTTTAAGCATTGGTTGATTTAGTCCAGGTGTCTGTGGTTTAGTTTAATTATGTTGGTTATTTAAACCCCTCATGTTGCTGTGCACGTCACACAGTATTTATCTTGAATGAGTATTTATGTTACATTAACTAAGAATATTGGTATATGTTTGAACATAGTAGCGTTTAGCATGCTAGCGGTTTTAGTGTCATGTTTGCACTCGTATCCAGTGTTCAAGTTTAAAGCCAGATTATCTGTTCCTGTCTAGACCGCATTTCCTTGTTTATTGCTTTAAATTTATGAATAAAGACATTGGTCCTGCACTTACTTCCTGCATATAGTCTCGAGTCGTTACACAATATTATGGTCAAAAACCACAAACAATTCACACATATCCAATAGGAGTGCTTGGAGAGTGTAACAGTGTAAATATCTACATGATAATTAATGTAGGTGTTATAATTGACTTTTTCACTCATTGATTCCTGTCTAGGTGATGGAGCTTTGATTACTTTTCTGAGGAAAGCAATGTCCTCATCTATAGTGTTCTGTGGGCCAATACTGAGAAGAGAGGTGTCATTACATCTATAGAGATAATGGCCTCAGGTTGTGAAACATTAGGCTGCATTCACACGTGACATTTTTTCCTTCACAGCCAGAACACATTTTACATGCAATTCTGTAAAAAAAAAATTTTTTTAAATAATAATAAAAAAAAGTATTAGTTTCTAGGCATAGGTTAAACACTATGAGGCAATTCGAAAGTATTATACTTTCATCTTGACTTGATCGTTTAAACATTTATATTAGACAAGAGGCAAGGTATGTTCATGAAACAATTCTATTCTGATTGGAGTGATCTCTTCCAGGATGACTTCACCCCCATCTACCAGGCTCAGTCACCAGATCTCAACCCAGTTGAACAACCATGGAACACTTTGTGATGTGTGATGTGTGACAAGTGAGGTGTCAGACATGTTCTCCACCATCAAAACAAGACAGATTATCTTCTGGTGTTCAACCCTCCAGAGATTTATAGAATCTGTGCCAAGGCACATTGAAGCTGTTCTCTTTTCTGGTTTCCTCCCATCTCTCAAACATATACCCTGAAGATAGATGACCTACTTTAAACATGATAAAACCTCTACAGTCTTAGAAAAAGGGTTCCTCAGTGGTTCTTTAAATGGTTAGTTCTATGGTACAATGATGATTCTCAGGCAGCTCTACATGTAAATTTTGATGGAGTTTCACTCTCCACGGCTCACAGAGGATCTGATATCTTTTGTACAATTATCTGGCCACACACACGCTTCAGAATCTTGCAGTATTCTGGTTGCAATAAGATTGGTTTCCGTGCACCGTTTCCATCTGTTGCACGATGAACTTTTTTGGAGCAAGCAATGAAAATACATGCATGGCATATTCATGAGTTTTGTTAAAGTTAGAAAGTCCTTGTGACTTTTTAGTGAAGGTACCACTATAAATCTTTGTCTTTGTCTTAAAGTAAAAATCTCTGCTCTGGTGTTAGAACATTCATACAGAGGGATAAACTAAAGTGAGATGGGATTGAGCTGTAGGTTATTCCTTATATTGTTAAGAATCCCAAAGACTATTCAGATGGTGGAAGAGTTTCTTAAGATGATCTGATCATGATGCTGATCTTTTCAGTTTCAGTTGCTTCACTTGGGCATCAGCGCGTTATACAGTATGATTTTACCTAATGCAGACCATTAATTTCTTCAAAATTAATTCTTGTCAATGTTCACAAAACAGAATAGGAGTGAAATTACATTAGTACTGCTTTATGGTCATTATGGCTTTCCAAAAATACATGCTGACATGCTTTGAAAATGAACACCATACACTTCCCAGAGCTGTGGCAATCTCACTTGTTGACTTAATATACGTCTTAATATATGATATGCTGATACATTGTCAGTTATCTGTGAGGATCAGTTATGGAAATAGCAAGTGTATTGTGAGCCAATCTTGCATTATGTTGGCCAAAATGCAATTAGTGCTTGGGTAGTATTTCAATCTTGGACCAGAAGTGGCACAGCTATACAGTTTCACTGGAGTGAAGTGGTGATTGTGTTCTCGCACTCATATTCCTCATCATTACCTGGTCATATATGGTCCATCATTGGACCCAAACTGCTTACTTATCTAAACCTCAGGTTCCATATATTAACATTAACATTGTATAAATTTCTGGGCTTCATAACATATTATGCTAAAGACTATCCAGAAATCCGTCCAGAAATAATACTTTCAATTAAAATGCACTTTCAATGAACATTACTATTGCGATGTTTTAAAACGGCAGTTCCCCGTTTTTATTTTCCACAGTCTCCTCATGGACGTTACCCTGAGGGACGCTTCACTGAGGCCGTATGCACTGAAAAGTGGCGCAGTTAAGGAAGGATCTGAAACCCCTCAAGGGTGAAATTAAAGCAAGGTACACTTATCTGAAACTTCCATATGACCACTTAAATCCGAATCATGTGGACAATACACTGTAAAGAATGGCTTCAATCGACAATAATATACTGGGTTCATAGTAGTGTAATACTTTATATGTCTTTTCCCATTTGATACAGCAGTGTGCCTGGTATTCTGGGAAAATATTTTACAGTACTGGTAGTTCACACTGTATCAAGGTATTGTGTTTTTTATATATATATATATATATATATATATATATATATATATATATATATATATATATATATATATATAACACTGCTGTGAGTGTATTGTAATAATACTGTAAACCATATAATACAGTAAACCATGATAATGATAATAGTAACAGAAATGAGTGTGAATGTGCTTGTACAGAACACATTTATTGACAGAAATCATTTTGGAAAAAGTAAAAAAAAAAAAAAAAAAAAAACGTTTGTTGAAGCAATCATTTCATTCACATTCATCGTTACAATAATTTTAGTTCACAAACAAAACAACCCATCATGTTAGACTGTTAACTATATTAGGTGTGAAAAAAACCTAAGTTTTAAAAGCATTTAGGAGAAGCAGCATAGGAACCTTGTCTGGCTAATTTAATTAAGGAGTACACCTTCAGTTATATTAGTGCACATTAGCAGAGTAAGTGCAATGGTAAGTAATGCTAGGCTTGCTAACCCTAACTCTAACCATGACATATAGGTTTCTTTCTTATTGTTTTTTGCCCCCCTTGTGCTATTGAGGACGGTGCCTTCCTAAATCTGTCATAATTCTCTTGTTTATTTTAAGAGTTTATTGTTGTGTAATTCAATGTCTTGGATTTTTGTGAACTGAAATGATTCAAATGGTTGCTTTAATTACACCATTTTATTGAGATACTTTTAAAACAACTTTGTTAGAGCAGCAGCATAATTAAACCTGCGACGAAATAACATTCATTTCGCAAAGTACTGATTTTATATTGCAGTGTAAATAGACCTTTATGAATAAGATTGCACATACAAATGTATTGTTTTCTGTGTGTGACAGAAAACAATGATACATGATTAGTGCAGCTCTATTGTGTGTAGCACTCCTCTTGTTAAATTAGGTATTTAGACTGAATTCATTTTCCAGATGTCAACACTTTTAATCTGAATAAATGTCTACAGAAATGATTATATAACCTTTTCAAAATAAAGAAAACTCCTTGTGGAAGCTGGTGTAGGACTTTATATAATTTAAATTATAATCAGATTCAGAGTAACGCAGTGCTTAAGGCTTTATTTCAGTATGTAGCAAGATAGCGTGGGTTTAATCACAGAAAACTGACATTGACTTTCACAGAAAATAAATCTGTAAATAGACAGAAATTACTGTGTGACCAGCAATATACTGTATACGATATGGCCAAAAGTTACAAATGACCATTACACCCATAAACTGGTGCCACAAATTTGGAAGCACACAATTGTGTAGAATGTCTTTGTATGCTGTAGCATTATAATTTCCCTTCACTGGAACTAAGAGGCCCAAAATCTGTTCCAGCATGATGATGCCCCTGTGCACAAAGTGAACTCCATGAATACATGGTTTCCCAAGACTGGAGTGGAAGAATTTGAGTGTCCTGCACAGAGCCCTGACCTCAACCTCACCGAAAACCTTTGGGATGAACTGGAACACCGCATGCACCCCAGACCTCAACACCCAGTATCAGTGCCCGATCTCACTAATGCTCCTGTAGCTGAATGAACACAAATCCCCACAGCGAGGCTTCAAAATCTAGTGGAAAGCTTTCCCAGAAGAGAATACTATAACAGAAAAGGACTAACTCGGGAATGGGATGTTCAACAAGCACATAAGGCCATATAGGGTATTGTTCAACCACTCTGATACTGAAGATACCCTCTTGATCACGTTACCCACCTTAAGCACCTCCACAGAAGTCAGGTCGAATTCACAAGTATTGAATATTCGTCTGATTTAAGCTTTCAGTACCTGGATTAGATGTGATGCACATGAGATTGAATCGTTTCAGGTTTCTGTTTACATTTCTCAACCATGAAATTATATGAACTACCAGAGAACTGTTTTTTAATTTTTTTTATTTTCTATTTCCCACCTTGAGATTTTTGTCTCTAAAATGGAAACTCATGTAAGTTAACTCTTGTTTGGTTTCTATAGGAATTGCTTTTAAAAACTCAAGAAAAGTGGCTTGGTAGATTTGCCTTTATTTTAACAATGGATGTTAGTATGGAAATTATACAGCTTGTGTTGCACTGGGTAGCATTGGGAAGCACCTCACAGCTCCAAGGTTCCTGAGGTTTGATCTGGAGCTCGATTACTGCCTTTGCAGTGTTTCACATGTTCAACAGTGTCAATGTAGGTTTTCTCTAGGTTCTCTAGTTTCCTCCCACCTTCCAAAAACCACAACGGTCGGTAGATTGGTGACTGTAAATTACCGCTAGGTGAGAATGTGTGTGTGCATGGTGCCCTATAATGGAGTAGCATCCCATCCAGGGTGTGTTCTGGGATAAGCTCTGGATCCACTGCTACCATGAACAAGATAAAGTGGTTCTTTAAAAAAAACACTTTAAAAGACACTTATTTCTTGTTCTTTCTTTGTACCGTGGATGCTAAAAGCATGTTTTGGATGATAAACTCGGCGAAGTCATGACTCCTGATCTTCTGAATCTTCTTATTTCCCTACGTGGTCATGAAGGCAGCATTAGCTCCACCCCTGGCCAGAGAAAAGCTGAAAACACTCCTGACAAACACGATTTTTCCAGAGAAGGCGTTGTCAGTTACGCTGGTCATTGCAATTTCAATTCACTTCACAGGCAGCAGAGTGCTCAAAAATGTACAAACTGCTTCTTTAAACCAACGCAGTATACACAAGACCAATGTATAAAGTGTACATTCACAACTTTTATTGGCATAAATCTTTAAATACTGACATCATCATACTGTAAGATTTAAAGGGTACACACGTGTATCATATGCCAATACATGATGGCTGATACAGCCACTTAAAAATATAATGCAAAACAATTTGACTGGCTGGTAGATTACAGTATACATAATGCCAAGAGAACACTTGAAATCGGGTCGTGTAAACATTGCCTTGCATCACTTAGACAAGTTGAAGAATTCACATACTGTAATTCTGCACTAGCAAAGCATCTTTTCCAAATATATCTATAATTATATTTATATATATATTTATATATATGTACACACGGATACATTTACAATAATACAATGGAAATACGTTGTCTCTCGGCTAGATTTTAAGCACATGATGCTCTCGTGGGCTAGTTTAAAAAGGCTTTAAAAAGGCAGTCTCGAGAGCGAACATGTGGCCGTGGCACAGCTGGGTCCATTTTCCTATTGTCTCGTTGGAAATCATACAGAAGTGTATGACATTTATAAAAGAAATTGGCACATTTTCTGTGTTCGGAACTACTGTTTCCATTCACAATTTCATCCAGCTACTGGAGGCATTGGGCTTTTGTCTGCTGTAGGAATCACACTCATAATCTTGAGGGAAGTCCACGGAAAAGCAGATCCCTCTTTTCTTTCTTAAGCGAATCGTCGGGCGAGAGGGTTTTCTGTTTGTGTTTGTTAGAGCCTCCTCAAGTTGTGTTCTTCCTGACAGACACCTCTCTTCAGACTAATGTCGTCCAGGACCATTTCGCCAGTATGGCCTCTCCGCCTTTCACCCTTCACAATCACCTGCAAGCACACACACACACACACACACACACGCACACATCATTCAGATGTAACAGCATTGATCCAACATGCTCAAGTATCCATTAAAATGAAATCTAATTTTTCTGAGCTGGGGATTAAATAGAGCTCTTCAGTGTAGTCCTCAACTCACTGTCTGGGTTACAATGACCCAGTGTTGTTTTTTTGTTTTGTTTTTTTGTAAAAGTAGTGAAATGCTAATGTCAGAAAGCAGCTTTATAGAAATGCGGCTGTAGACTCTTACTCTCAGGTAAGAGCGGCAAGAAAAAAACTCCTTGATACAACATGAGGAAGAAACCTTGAGAGGAACCACCCTCAAATGGAAACCCATTCTCTTCTGGGTGACACCAGACAGACGGGATTATACATGATTATTACAGTATACAGGTGTAGAAGATTAAAGAGTACTAAGTGTGTTGAAAGGATTTTCAGCATAAGCACAGGACAGTTTTTATTAATACAGCAGCACTTCCTAATTACAAATCTACTGCATCCCAGTGAGATTATCCACTCAAGTAAGAGTGAGAATTTGGGAATATCCATCCATCCATCCATTTTCTATACCACTTATCCTACAGGGTATTTGGTATTTATTTCAGTTATAGGGCTTTGTAATCCTGAATTTGAAGTGAAGTTATCCACTGTATAATAAATTAGACGTGAGCATAGTTTTTTAGCAAGTTCGGGCTGTCCGAGCGAGAACATCCACAATCATCTCTATCCTATTAAGGTGCTACCAAAAATAGTACTACTATTGATAATGTGCTAGTTAGCACTACTCGCAGGAGATAATTCTAGCATTGTCTGTTTAGCTACAATATCCATTTGATCTCAGCGAGAACTGAGCACAAGCGTAATCTTACGAGAGTGCGCTCATACTCACACTCTCCAGGCCATTGCCCCACAGTGTGATCTGTGTCGTCCTCCAGCCGCTGCCTCCTGTGCGACCCCATACGGCTGGACTGTGCTGTCGGCCTTTCTGCACAAACACCTGCAGCATGCCCACGTGGTGACCCGCCAGATTGTGCCGGAAAGCCAGACACAGGTTACCCTCGTTCCAGGGAGATGCCAGGGGAAGAACCAGCTGAGCTCCGCGGCCATTCCGCTTACCCGCCGCATCAGAGATGGTCAAATACTTTCCACCTAAAATAGAACCAACAGCACACCATGCACTTACAACAAAAGGCTAGGGCAAAACATTCCCTGGGCAGGATTGTTACTTGTCAAAATAATTATTTTATTTAATAAATTGGCTGGCGTGCCACTAATCAGTATTATGTTCTTTTTTTAGTCTACGTATAAATATATATATATATATATTTAACCTGTGTCAGTGTTTGTAGCAGAATCATATGGGAAGGTCTTTAAAATTTTCTAAGTCCTGAAAGATTCAGGAGTACCTCAATTACATGGTTTATTAACTTAAAGAGAGGGAAGAAATTAAGGCTGGTGAGGGAATGACTGTATATAGGTGTTATAACATAAGTGATAATGGAAACTAAGTTGTTTGTGGATGTTCTGCAACATTAAACATAAATGTAAACGGATAAAAAAAAGTATCCCTCTAGTATCATATTCTTTAATAAATGAAAACATTTCAGCACTGGCAAACTGCCATGATATAAAAGGAACAAAACCTACCATGTTGGGACACACACACTGTTACTGAATAATAATAGTAATCATATCACCTCATCACTGATTAGTTTCATATTAACAGCATGCCTCCAAGTGTTTTATTCCAGAATTATTCATAATTTCTTGCTCAAAGAAGCAGAGAAAATCTATTGAAAGTGCAGATTTTAATCTTCCACACAATCCTCCATTTGTGTTAAAAAATTATAGCTTTTTATGATAAAAGAAAGTCTTACTTATAGTTTACATTTAATAGAAATACTATATATAGATGCAAGTGTAGTATGTTTCTGTTACCACATTTTGTTTATGGTTAAAAAAAGGAGTTTTTTGTGGTGAAAATGTAAGACTTTAATGTAAGAATTTTTTTGCAGCAGTGTGTCTACATACACATCAAATTGATCAAATTTATAGCTGAATTTTGCTGGTGGAAAAAAAGGATACAATATACTGTATTTGGGGTGTTCTATGAGGATAGAAATTCTTTTTAAAAGGTTAATATATTCAGTTATTTAACAATTTTATTAGGTTGAGCAGTAAGTTTTTTTTTTGTTGTTGTTGTTTTTGGATATGTAAAATGCTGATTCAGTTCTAGTGAAGCAGTTACCTGAAGGGTCTGGTACTGTCTCCCAGTGCACGTCTCCCTCTTTGTGCTGGATCCAGTCACAAAGACCCCGATCAAAGGAGCAGCTCAGAAATCCAGCCTCTAAAATACCAAATACAGCATTACAAAGCCATTCAAAAATGCAGCTGGATTCCAAAAAATAACACAAAACACACTTCTGAATTCAGTACTGATGCAGTCACATGAGCTCTAAACATACATCAGGCTAGCATCAATCAGTTTGTTGGAGAAATGGATATTTGCAACGTTTTAGGGGCCAATTAAAGCTCTGTCCATGCCAGACTACTGATCCTGTTTTAGCGCTGAGTGCCAGGATACAGACTGAAATTGTTAGACAATTTGCGTACCTCTGACCTCACTTCTAACGGCATGCAAAAACAGTGGATAGCAACCTGGGCTCACTTCCCAGACACATACTGGACCCTGTTTTAGACTATAAAAGGAGTTGTAGCCATATATGTAATGAATTATGAACATTCATAAGCCATAATATTATATATTACTAGGATCAATGCATTGCCCTCTGTTTTTATGCGAGAGATTGCTTAAATAATATTTAAAAGTAATCGAGTGGTGAGTAGTGGGATGACATAAGGAAATTGCCTGTTATGAATTAACTTTTGATAACTAACAACCTACAGCTGTTTCCAGCACTGTGCTGGAAGTCGGGCATTTTAGCCAAGTTTGGAGCTCTATTTCAATTTAAAATGGAAGCTCAGGTGCTGCTACGGAACTCATTATGCGTCAGTGGATCATTTTTCAACGGGTCAGGGTTTATTAACTAAATATTTTGGGAATATTTATACAGTTAATTTTTAACATATGGTGAACCTTTAGGATTTTTTGTTTATAATATGAAACCTCTGTTCGTGGTTATTTAGATTTATTTAGTTTTATACAGACAAAAATGCACATTGTTTCGAATTGTTTATGATTCATGAATAAAAAACGAGTCTTTTCAGTCATAATTTTACTTCATTCAATCAAATCGAATTGAAATTGACATTTATGATACCATGTCATAAATACCACCTTATGTTAACTCGTTAACAATTTATGCTATAAAATGCAATGCACTGTCATAACTAACATCTTAACGTATTATAACATTTTAAGAATTTCAATCGTAGATAATTAAATATATGACCTTTGCAGAAAGCATTACAAATGAATCATGCATATGATTATAACTGAGACAGGATGTCACGTTATCAAACATATACACGATGATACAGAATAAGAAGATAATCTTTAAAGATCAGGTTCGTGTGTCAATATCGAGTGCATTGATGCTGCCTTACTGCTAAGCCGAGCTGAGCTGGTAAATATTGACAGAAGCCAGACTACAAAGACATGGATGTACAGCAGATATAGGAAAAGTGTACTGCACCTGGGTCGTCTTTTAGCTCTTCTTCAGTGTTACCCAGTTCAATATCTAAATCAGTACCGAGAACGTTGTTGTCTCCATTATTCCGAGGTACTACAGGGAATTAAAAAAAGATACATCAGAAATTGCTTGGAGAAAAAATGCAATTATGATGGCTGACTGCACAGAAGATAAATGATTCTGGGTTCAATCTAACACAACCACAGCATATCCCAACATTCAGTATGTATACATGTTTAGGGCTTGTAATTTTATGAAATATTCATATTCAAAACATTTACACTGTGTCAGAAAGGTGCTCTGAGTGATACCTTGTAGGAATTCTTCTTCTTATTTTTTTTAAAAACTTGTGATGGATGGTAAATTTTTGATGGTGTATTATTTCCAACCATAAATGTTTTGCATTATTTAGAAGGCTCTTTGTAGGTGGAAATGAATAATTACTTTACTGTGGCACCAACAAAATGGGTAAGAAACCATACTTCAAAAAAATTACCAAGACAACAGAGGATTCTTTTTTCCTTAATTTAGTCCTGGCAAATTTTCACCCATCAGGCAGCTCTCCCCTATCAACCAACAGTTACCAACCAGGGAGGGTGATGCCCATCACGTGTCTCTCCGAGGCACCTGAAGCCAGCAAACTGAAAAAAAAACTTTTCCAAAAAATTTTTTGGAACCGCTGCTTATGGAATTTCGGGGCGAGGGGGTTGAGGGGCGGGGGTGCTATCCACCCACTTCTGCATGCATGAGCTCACAGATGCACATGATTGGCTAGTGTTGCTGAGATTGATAGGAAAGAGAGAGTATGCCACCTGACAGCTCTTGGGCTCCTGGCTACAGACAGCGTAGCATCATCAGAATTCAAACTCACCATCTTTAGATGATAGTGCGAATGCTTTTCTGTTGCACCACTCAGGAACCACTTAGCAGAAGATTCTTGGCAAAAAAAAGGGTATTTGGACTCTGGGCCAAAAATGTCCTGACTGTAGCCAGTGCTTGGTTTTCATTTTAATTTAGGCTGTAACATACTGTCCCATCTAGGTAGAGTTGGACTGTGTGCCTGTTCCAGGAGTCGAATGACCATCATTCTACAGGACTATGGGGTGAAATGAGGCGTAAGTGTGGGCCAACTTTGATACATTACTCATTTGCTATCAAGGCATCCACTAAATAAATACATAAATAAATAAATAAAATAGTGTGTCATTGCTCTTAAAGATCCTTCGCATTTATTTTTTAAATGTTTACCAAAACATCGACTTAGAGATGCTATATGGGAGTTTTGGAGCACATTTTAGAGAATCAGACACCACTGAGTGGGAAGTGGAGGCTCAGTGGTTAAGGCTTTGGGCTACTGATCAGGAAGAGTTGTGAGCTCAAATCCCAGAACTGGCAAGTTGCCACTGTTGGGACCTTGAGCAAGATTCTTAACCCTCCATTGCTCAGTCACTTTGGATAAAAGTGTGAAATGAGCAAATGTAAATGTAGTATTGCTCCTGGTGTTGGTTTAGATGGAAAGCCAAGAGGCCTTAAACTCTTTTGTTATGACATCCAGGGCCTTGGAAACCGTTCACTGCTTAGTAAATATGTTTGAGAGTTTTCCAAGTCTGCAGTAATGCCAGCACAACTGAATTACGTAAAATGTCACCTCTGACCCCAACAACAAAGAAATTTCAATGGACCATAAAATGAAACCAGCCACTAAAATTCACACATCAACACTAGATCTCAATTTTGTTTAGGGGGACTGAAATATGGTCTTCACATCTTCACATCACATCTATAAGCGTTTACTGTATGTCATATTTGTGAGGTAACAGTATTTTAAACGCAATATCTAACTCTGTCTTTATGTAAAAAACAGTAATTATGGCAATAATGAAAAGCATGAAGCCTTGAGACATCTTCTAATTCCTATTCACATCATCCCTAGCCATACATACATATATATATATCTTCAAAAAAGAAGTGACTTATTGAAATGGGGCTTCATAATGTTTTTTCAAAGCAAACAGAGCAACACCACTTGGGTTGAATAAGATTCAATTCCATGTTCCTGTGTGACCTTACAGTAAATACACTTCCCAGAAAGTAGATTCTTTATAGATGTTTCAAAGCTTTATGTGATGCTAGTGAGGACACATAGATAAATCACATATTACATAAATCTCATAGGTTTTCATATAAGCCCTTCATCATTAAAATCATTCAGCATTGCCTTATATTACATATATTACTACATTATGTATGAATATGTTTTAAAGATCTGATGTTGGGTTTATTAAAAAGTAAAGCTTCCTAAAGAGGTTCTACTTCCACACAGCACTTCCAAACTATAGGTACAAGCTGAAGAACCCTTAAGAATTCTAGACTTAACTTGTTTTTTTCTACAGAAGTAAAGTATTTGATTTATTTTTGTCTTGTTCAGCAGATGCACCACATAAACATATTAAGAAACTTCTGGACCTGTTAATTTGGTTTAATTCGGTGAAGTTTTCTGTGAGGAGATGCTTATATAGGATTTACGGCTAGAAAAAAAACTTTTTCATAATAGCAGGGAAGAAGCAGATTTCCGAAAAGGCTTTCCGTGTCATGCCTCAGGCGCTTTTCCCCAGTTTCACGTTGCTCTTTTTTGCCCTTTAACGCCCCACCTCTGCTGATCTTTGTTTCTATTCATCGCTTTTGGTTCTTTGCAAACATTTGGAAAGCCAAACAGAGCCATGTTCAGTCAGAGGAGACAAACACACGCTCAAGGCTAAACAAGTCGCCCTCTCAATCTTTTCTCCCAAAAGAGTGACGAGGACCTGATGCTAGATTGGTGACATTTCCCTGTGCCATGTATGTGCCAATTATAGAACAGGATAACAGAGAGGAGATAAGGCCATGTGCCCAAGCCTTACTTTGTGATTACTACATTGATTTCAATTACCTCCCTATCTTGTAGTTGAAAACCGCATTCTCCGGACGTGCCCTCATTCCAGCGCCGATAAATAAATTAATGAAATAAACTCACAGAGGACAAAGTCATTACAAAGCACTACAGGTGTAAGTGCTGCCGCTAGCAACGCTTTCCTAACTGCTTCATTCAATCATTATTGTTTCGAATCAATTTCAGAAATGTGGTTCTAATGAGCTTCTTCTCACGTTTCCTAACATCTCAGCCACGAAATTTTTTACAGCCGGTGGGTGAGGGTTCGGTTCCAGCAGGAGGTAATTGACTGATGTGCTTTGGCAATGTTGACCGGTAATGTAATAGTCATCACTGTTTTTCTGTTCTCATTACGCCTTGCCATCTGGAAGCTGAGGCTTTCGGATGTTATTTTCCTTCCCAAAGCAAAACTGATGTTTCCCCTACTGGTGAACCCAACTGATACAAAGCACCAGATCAGTCTGCGAGAAATAAGCACCAAATTGATAGACATTAACATCATCATTCTGGATTATCGTCTTGGAACGTAAACTATATCCAAAATGGCCATAGTTCTAGCCATAGTTCAGCAACTCTAGTTTTCTAAACATGAACCAACATGGCTCCTCTGTTGCACCCAATCATATCATATACACTTATGTAAATTATTTAGCAGGTAATAAGACTACAAGGCCAGAGACATCAGGTTACCTTCTCTGGTCTGATTAAAGAACCAAGGACAAAAGGTTAATGAAAACAGAATATTTAAAGATGAATAAACAGAGAACTATGTATTTATTCTCCCCACAACAAATTCAAAACAAATGTGTCTTACCAGTTCAGAGACTGTGGTGCTGGTCAAATGCCTGATGTCTTATTTATAACCATGGACTAATTCTCAATGGCTAAGCATTAAATAGTAACCACTGTCACCATTCAGTCATGTTAGTTCCTTATCCAGAACTTTATGAGCAAAGAATTTTACGTGACTGGACTATCACAACTTTCAGTGGAATTTTGATGTTCTAGAGATTTAGAGAGTTTGGACAGCACTATCTACAGTAGTACACTAATAGAGGAAACAGAAATTGTCAATGAAGTACATGTGTGGTTTGTTCATCACAGAAATAATAATACCATCCATTGCAAATGTGTACAAAATCACACCTGATTCAGTATGCAAGTATGCAAGACTTTATATTGCATTATAATGTCAATAGAATATGTTATCTGGACCCTGCATTAAAAAAGGTTCCACAAAAGTTCTGGATTGTTAAGGGTTTTAGCTTCCTAAACGGATTCTTCTGTGAACCGTCCCCGATAAGAAAACACCCTGCTTTAGGGTTTCTCCAAAAGAACAAATGTAAGAAAGCTTTAGGGGTATTTTGGGAATTCGTGATGGTACCAGGATCTTCTATGCTACACTTTTGGACAATACCTTAACAGGGCACTATATAGTGAGCAGACTGTGGTTTGGGATATATTGTTACGTTCTAAGAAAAAGGCTCATTAAAGGTTCTTTGGATGGTTTACAGTTTCCAACAGTTTTCCAAATGACTTTTACTTATACTGAGGACAATCCAAATAAAACTTTTAGGGCACTAAACAGAACCTGTAACTACAGAATCCAGTAAGCAGCACAAAGTGTGCAGTACATTTTAAGGAAATAAATCCAGGTTAAATCCAGAACCTTTAAGTGTTCTTTGGTTGTCCATCTGGGGGGAACTCTTAGTTCTTAGCTCTTAGGTCTATGATGTTCCTTCTTTAGAACCCTAGAACTAAGCATTATTTTAGTCTTAAAGCGACAAAGAACCCTTGAAGAATAATTTTAAAAAGAGTACGAAAAGGATAATAAAGAGATTTTTTTTTTAAAGGTTAGTACTTACTGTGGACGTCTCCTCTCTGTTTTTCATTGTTGTCTTTGTGGATGTTGTTGTCCAAGGGAGTAACTGGAGGGACAGGAGTCCTGCGAGGGGGTACAACTGGTACCCTTGGTGATGGAGCTGGGGCTTTGGTGGAGGTGGTGGTCATGGGATGGTGAGTGATGACATGGGGCTTATGAGTAACTATGGTGGGGGGTCTGGGAGAGGTCATAGGTGGTTTATGGGTTGGGATGGTTGGTTTTTTGGGTGTTGGGATGATTTTCTTTGGTGGTGAAGGTGTTTTGGAGGATGCTGTGCTCGGGCCGATCCTCTTGGGTGTCACCGGTGGTCGAGACGTGGTAGTGGTCCTCTTCTGATCTGTATCTGGAATCCTGTTGTTGTTCCCAGGTAGGGGAGGCTCAATGATCACTCTGGGGATGGCTAAGTGTATTGATCAAACAACAATGTCACGAGCCATGTCATTTTAATTAAAGAAAACGACAACATTTTTGTATGTATAGAATTTTTTGCAGATTACACTCGTATTTCATTTTCATTTTTAACATACTGGATTTCAAGTGTTTTGTAGATTCATTGTAAAATAGAGGTTTGTATTTCTTTCCCTATTCTTTTTCTACCTAACCAATGACAACACAAAGTTTTGTACTAGACAATGCGGTATACACTATATGACCATATGATGCATTTTCCTTAACACTTACATTGTAATTAAGTGATCAGATTTGCATTTTTAAAAAAATCTATATCATTGCATGAATGATGTGGGACTTTAACATATTTTCATTTATTTGAGTCTACACATGAGATGTGATATGTAACACCAAACAGGAAATAAGTAAGTGTTTTTGACTTCATATACAGGCATAAGTTTAAGTCATAAGTTTCATATAGAACAGTTAGTGTGTTTGGGAATGGTGTTCATGGTTGACATGCTTCATTACAGCATATAAAGGCTGTTACTTAAATAACAATGTTCTCACAAGGAGGCTTAATGCTGAATCATTTCTCACTGAAAAAGAAATTAAACCTGACAGTTAAACCTCCTGTTATGGAAATAATTCATTAACTTTTCCTGTGTTTGCACAGAGCAGTGGGCGTTATACCAACAAACACAGCTTTGTAAGACCCTCTTATGGAAAAGAGGCCACTGAACACTAAACGCTGAGCTTGGTACTCTATGTAATTTCATGCGACTAACTGACAGGTGGATATTAACTTTAATGTTTAATGTGTTTAGTGTCCTGTGCTATTAAAAATCCTTACATGATGTTATACCAGACTGAACAATAAAGAACCAATAAAACCTTTGTACCTTTTTCAGTGTATGAGAAAAGACACCATGGCATAAGTAAAGACTACTGTAAATGTGTGTGTGTGTGTGTGTGTGTGTACGAGCGTGCATTTGCATTTTCAGAAATGAAGACAAAATCTAAGATAAAACAAAGGCAACCTGAGTAAACACAAAATACAGTTTTCAAATGATAATGTAAAATATTGAAGCAAAAAAGCTACCCAATACCAACTGGGCCTGTGTGAAAATGTATTTGCCCCCATAGTTAAAGTGCTAATTCTCCAAATCTATGAAACTGCAGTCATAATGGGGTTCAGCTGGAATAAACACAACCAGGCCTGATTACTGCAAACCCTGTTCAATCAAATCAGCACTTAAATAGAACTTTTTCAACAGTATGAAGTTGGTTAAAAGGTCTTACCCAGTAACACACTATGCCAAGATTGAAAGAAATTCCAGAAATGACGAGGAAGAAGGTGATTGAAATACATCAGTCTCGGAAGGGTTACAAAGCTATTTCAAAGACTCTGGGATTCCAAATAACCACAGTGTGAGCCATAACCTCCAAATGGAAAAACTCAGCACACTAGTGAACCTCATGGTGTGCATTTGTGGAGCAGTGTAAAATCGATAGGTCATTATTTAATGTTTAAAAGCAACACCATTTTTTTTGCCTGTTAGGGCTGAAAAGCTGGAGCTGAATTAATAGTAAACGGAGCACATAATAGATACACAAGAGAATAAGAAGGCTCAGTCAGCCTACATCTGAAACTAATCAATAATCTCCAGAAATGTAATTAAAATACAGTGTGAACGTCTGACAAAACAATCTGTGCTAACATGACAGCACAATGCAGCTGTATGTGTGTATGCTGGGAAAGGACAACATTCTCAAAACGATCACGGCAAAGAAGTATCTTATGCTACTTCTGAACAAAGTGGTGCTCATTACATTTACCTTTACAGCAGTGAGTCTTATTAGAGTTGAGCAATGTGGTAAATCACAACATCTTATCGAATGCCATAATGAGAATGCTGTGGGCCAAACTGTTACGCACACATACAGTATACGTACACCATATGCCCAAAGGTTTGTGGACACCTGACCCTTACAAACATATATCTCCAAACTGTTGCCAAAGTTCGAAGCAAACAATTCTATAGAATGTCTCTGTAAGCTGTAGCGTTACAATTTCCCTTCACTGGAACGAAGAGGCCCAAACCTGTTCCAGCATAAAGGTGTTTTCTTAATGTTTGTATACATTACTCATCAACTATATGAAAATTTAAAACTCCATAACTCAAACCATCACTTTGAATATTTGAATACATTTAAAGCTATTTAGTATTTAACAATTTGTTTTAATAATTTTATTTGTAATATATTTGAATATATTTTTGTCTATGATTCAATTTGATATATGTGTTTTCCTCAAGTCAGAACAGCCTTTTTAATGTATATTTTTCCTGTTTGTATGTTTATTTTTCTATCTGCATTTGATATATTTTGGAACTATAATTTTTTTGCACCTTATTTGGTTTACAATCAACAACACCTAACAGTAAATCTGTCTGGTTGGGGTAGGAAGTCAGTTCAGCCAAGGTACCAAATATAGACCATATTATAGAGTGCTACAGGAAAATGAGTTAGCATTTTAGCACTTCCGGTTCCATCATCCCGAAGTCAATGGGTTTTTTGAAAGGGTTTTTGGTTAAATGCCTGAAATAAGTTCTGTGGTTAACACAAGCTCAAGATATTTTCACGTCTTATTCTACAACATAAAATACATCAGTAATACCCCTGATACTGTTAAGCGTTTACATATCTAAATGGGACTACAGAGACATTAAACGTCATCATACCAATCAGGAAAACTCATCTACTACAGCCTCGTTGTGTTTATACTCACGCTCTTGCAAACTATTCCAACTCAAACATTCCAACTTGTAGATCTGTCAATTTATAGTATTTTCCAATTGTCGGAAGCTTAGTGCTGGTGACGCTGAAGTCATGCGACTGTCGTGTAGTTCATTTAGAGCCTACCTTTAGGTGTTTACTTCTGCCGATTATGTTTAGGCTTCAAAATTCATAAATGTTGTGTTCATTTGTGAAGATTATCTTGATGAAGAAAACATATAAGACTCATTAAGAGCTTATTTTCTGCAATAAACCACAAGCCAATGGACAAATCCTATTGGATTCAAGGGAGCCTGGATGATGCTAACTTCCAGGTGGGCCTACAAAAATACATCTATACCACAGCGATGCAAAATATTGATTCTGATTGGACAGTGTTCACATGTATTGAATAGCTGAGACCATAAGGACTGTGTTACTGAGCTGAGCATACTCACGTTTGCACTCGTGACCCGTGCCCCCTCGGAAACCATCCTTGCACTTGCACTTGAAGGAGCCCGGTGTGTTGTAGCAGGTGGAGTATGTGCTACACTGGTGCTGTCCGGTCGAGCACTCATCCACATCTGAAAGAATTATACCACCAGTGTTTACCCTCAGAGACACTGCATGTACAAGCAAATATAAAACCGTATGCCTAATTAGGTGCTAATGCTAATAAGGGATGCCCATTTACAGTTGCTTTGGGCAAACAGACTGAAAAATTATTAGTACTAATAAGCACTTAAATCTTTATTATAAACAGTAAGTTCCCCAGTGCAGCAGTGAATGTAATCTTGACAATGTTTTTTATTATTAATTAAAAAGTATTGTTAAGTAAAAAATGTGAATGTTACAGAAAATAATAAGGCCACCTCGAGATATTCAAAGTACACAACAAAAAACTGAAGCGTTTACAATGTTCCTGTCTGTCCATCTGGACTTACAGTGGTGTGAAAAAGTATTTGATTTCTTCTGGTTTTGTGTAGATCTCATACTAAATTGTTTCAGAAATGAAAACAAAAGGCAAGCTAAGATAAAACAAAGGCAAGCTGAGTAAACACAAAATACAGTTTTTAAATGATAATGTTATATATTGGAGCAAAAAAGTTATCTAATACCAACTGGGAGTTTGTGAAAATGTATTTGCCCCCGTAGTTACAGTACTAATTCCTCAAATCTATGAAAGTGCAGTCATAATGGGGTTCAGCTGGACTAAACACAACCAGGCCTGATTACTGCAAACCCTGTTCAATCAAATCAGCACTTAAATAGAGCTTTTTCAACAGCATGAAGTTGGTTAAAAGGTCTTACCCAGTAACACACTATGCCAAAGTCGAAAGAAATTCCAGAAATGATGAGGAAGAAGGTGATTGAAATACAGCAGTCTCGGAAGGGTTACAAAGCTATTTCCAAGATTCTGGGACTCCAAAGAAACACAGTGAGAGCCATTATCTCCAAATGGAGAAACTCGGCACAGTACTGTACCTTCCTAGAAATGGCCGACCTTCCAAAATTCCTCCAAGAGCACAGCAATGACTCATTCAGCAAGTCACAAAAGAGCCAAGGACAACATTTAAGGACCTTCAGGCCTCTCTTGAATCAATAAAGGTCACTGACTCCACTATCAGAAAGACACTGGGTAAAACAGGCATCCATGGAAGAGTGGCGAGGTGAAAACCACTTCTAACCCAGAAGAACATTAAGACTCGTCTGAATTTTGTCAAAACACACCTTGATGATCCTCAAACCTTTTGGGAGAATGTTCTGTGTATTGATGAGTCGAAAGTGGAACTGTTAGGAAGAGAGGGGTCCCGTTACATCTGGCGTAAACCAAACACAGAATTCCACAAAAAGAACATCATACCTACGCTCAAGCATGGTGGTGGAAGTGTGATGGTGTGGGGATGCTTTGCTGCTTCAGAGCCTGGGCAACTTGCAATAATTGAGGGAAACATGAATTCTGCTCTCTAACAGAAAATCCTAAAGAATGTCCGTTCTTCAGTCCGTAAATTGAAACTCAAACGCAATTGGATTATGCAGCAAGACAATAATCCAAAGCACAGGAGTAAATCCTGGTCCTAGAAGTAAGTGAAGTATTTGGTTGCAGTCATTGCTACTAAAGGTGGCACAACCAGATTTTAAGTTTTAGCGGCCAATTAGTTTTTCACATTGATGATACGTGTTGGATAGCTTTGGATAGTTTTTTTTCCTTCAATAATAATAAAAAAATACTATATTGTGTTTATTCAGGATGCCTTTGCTGTAGGATGTTTTTCGTTTGAAGATCTAAAACTATTTATTATGAAATATACACAGAAACAGAAAAAAAATCAGGATGGGAGCAAATATTTATACACAACATCATATGTGTTAATTTAACACTGGGGTTGTTGTTCTGCACTGTCTCCTTTAGGCCATCTGGTTTGTTGCGATGTGCTACATCTCTTCAATCACAAATCATCGAAGCTCCCAGATCAGTTTTTAACACAGTGGCATAAAAGGCCATTTAAATACCATGTGCTGTTATTCAGAGCTTGTAACTGATTTACAGTAAAGTGTGTGTGTGTGTGTGGGGGGGGGGGGGGGGGGGGGGGGTTATTGACACAACTGTCCCATTGCATTAAATATAATCAAACAACCAAGAGTACCATGCCTGACCTTTTCCTCATTTATTTTGCTTTACTTTGACATAATTATTATTATTATTATTGTTGTTGTTGTTGTTGTTGCTGCGGTTATTTATTTATTTAAAATAGAAGAGATGGTCCATAAGTTGCATATGTCCAACATGGCAACCCCGCAGTGTTATAGTGTTCAGCTAGGTCACTTTGACATAAGCTACATTACACCACAGCACTCAATTCTGAATCTGTTTGATGGTGTTGAATCATTTTCTATGGCAGCAGCTCAAAACGTAGTAATGGCCGCAAGCCAAGTTACAGTAGAGGTTTATATTAATCTGCACATTCTAACACATTAAAGTTTGTACAGTAACAGATAATTCACAGGGAAATGTATGATGGCCACTACGTATCCTAAGTAGAATAATCAACCAACTAAAGATGTCTTCTTGTTTAACAAACAAAAAATTTCTGTAAGGAGATGTTTATTTAACATTTATGGAAGGAGTCTCCAGTGTCAGCTCTTTGTGACAGTCAGAGGAAACGCTGTAAGTTTCTAGGTAACATGACAAGTTTTGTTTGATTGCTTATAGCTGTTGTACAAGTGAACTAAGTAGTTTCACAGTTGTGTGAAACGAATGAGTTTCGACACAACATTAAAAAGTAACTATAAATGCCTCAAAAGTACACTGTGTCGCTCTTTAGCGAATAAAGAAAATACATTATAGAATAACAGCCCTATAACAGCACGCCTGTAGTGTTTTATTTCTTACTTAGCCTTTCTGGGTGTCATTACTGAAGACTTGGGTGCAGTTTGAGGCAGACATTTATGGAAAAGTTCTCTTCAGACTTCCATTACTTGTTAGGTACATGCAACTCAAGTACAAAGAACCATTCCCATAGATCACTTTAAAAACATACTGTCTCACTTAAAAGAACTCCTTTAATATCTACTATAGCTATTGTCATTCTTATGCACATAGAGTCCACTTATACATATTTAAAATCTCATACATGTTCAATATTTTATGTTTCACAGCAGCCTCGTGTCCATGCGCTTACCTATACACTGGTATTTGCCGTTGATATACTGTAGGTCGAAGCCGTCATGACACTTGCAGATGTAACTCCCGAACGTGTTGATGCACTTGCGGAAGCGGGGGCAGACGCCGCGGCCTGTGGCGCACTCGTCCACGTCTGAAAAGCAAGCAGCCTTTTGAGTCATCCTTTTTGAATTTTTTTTTTTTTTATATCCTCCCTCGGAATTCCGACTGCATTATCTTCCCCAGACTGGATGAATTGGTAGATTATGGATTAATCTAGATAGAAAGCTTCAGAGGATCAGTCTGTGTGGACGGTCAGGAATACATTTCACGTCTCTCACCCTAGAATTTATGCATAGGGTAATGCAGAATAAACTCTCGCTGGGATATTTCACGCATGGGTGTAGAAGTAAAGAATGCTGTGTGTGCTAAGTTAGAGAGAGAGTGTGTGTGTGCGTGTGTGTGTGAGAGAGAGAGAGAGAGAGAGAGAGAGAGAGAGAGAGAGAGAGAGAGGGAGGCAACAATGCTTCATCAATCATTCCTGTCCTTGTCCAAAACACTGTACTGGAGTTTCAGCTTGCCTGAGCAGCATTTGATTCCATAATCACGCAATTAGGATCGTTTCCTTTTACCTCCTCTTTTTTTTCCCCCCAGACAAACACTTTTGATTGATTGCTCAGTCAGACGAGGAACAAAACACGTCGGATGACGCTATTAGTCAAAATCTGTTGGGGGAAAAAAAATAGACTTGTGGGAATCGTAAATCAAAAGGCTCTTCATTCACGTTGTCATACAACGGATGCTTTTTTCCCAAGTTATGACTGATGCGTGGAGTATTTCCATCCTAGAGAATTCCATCGTTGTTACCCCAGTTTATAAGGCAACAACCTAATGATGGAAGGTTACAATTCTGCAGATATGACAATGGCTTCCGGCAACTTTGCCCTCTCGTCTGATTTATGTCACAACATCTATCTATTGTAGCTGTCCCTTGGGCTTGTAAAAGTACTCTCCTAAAATATTACAACACCAGAACACCCGTGCTTCAGAAACACCATCGACACCCACTTTGTGATTGATGGGCTTTAGTTCGAGACACCACAACTCCACTCTCCAGGGTGAAACACGAGGGATGAAAAAGTAGACCAGGGGAAGAAAATAAAAAACGAGGAAGGCCAGGACGAAAGATTTAGCTCATCCCCTGTTACAGAAGTATATATTTAAAACATGACACGGGTTAACTGCAACAATTTGTTCCCATTCCCATCTGTGATTTATTGTTGTGCAGGGAGACACGTCTAAGCGTGGAGTAAAGGACGTGAACCGCTTTAACGTCTCTGCACCTGTGGAAGGGCATTAATATGGCCATTAACGGATGCCACTATGCAATCTCCAAGCACTTGCTCTGTAATTAGAGCATCGGAGGGAAAAAGAAAAAAAAGAGCTCATTGTGCGGTTGTCAAGAGCTGCTGGAATACCACAGGAGCGGAGCGCTACAAGAGAATCTGTGTACTTGTTTGCAGCTATTTGAATTACAAAACTCTGTTTGTCATCTTTTACTGATTCACCGCTAGCACCAAAAAAGGCAACAAAAGACCCCTGCGTTTGATTAGAAAGCTACAAATCTGAGTTAAAAAGAAGCCAAGAGCCAGAGGGAGAAGGAGGCAAAGGCAAAGCCTCTCGATGTTGTGCTTCTTCGTATGAGAGTGCTTTTGAATTCAGAGTAAAGTAGCAGAGTTTGTTTGGCTCACAGCGAGCAGCCGTACCCACGCATGTCCTGCCATCTGGGGCGAGCTGTAGGCCGGGAGATGGACACTGGCACCGAACTTCCCCTTTCATCACCTCGCAGCCGTACTGGCAGTTAGCCATACTGCAAGTCCGTGCATCTGAGACACACACACACACACACACAAAACAAGGGAATGAAAAGAAGGAGACATGATTGCTGATATAAACATCAAGAGTAAGAATGTACAGACCAGGACTAGCACATTCTGTTCAACATACATTCCAATGTATTTGGATATTTTCCATGACCTTACCTTGCATTAAAGACACAAAAACAAAACATTCAAGCAAAGTCCTTCTTAACTCAAAGGTAGTCAATCAGTCACGACATGTTTGATGTTCAAACGTTTGATGCGTCTTCTATCGCTAGGAACCTAATGTTGCCAATTAAAAAAAAGCACATTTACATGTAGCTAGCTTAAAAACTAGCTGAATAAACCTGTACTTGCAAATTTATAAATAAAATGAATATACAAATCAAATTTTCAAACATTATGAATTGAATCGTGTCTAATTAACAGTTCTGTCTTTGTGTCACACCTCCTTTTATCCTTTTGTTCAAAAGCAAGCCTGTGAGGCATGTGTGTGATGTGTGCTAAACTGGTTCAATAAGCCAGTGGTTTTCAAAGTGGGGGCCCCCTTGTGGGCAGCCAAGGGGCGCCCGGGGGGCCCTCAACAATTTGTTGTGAAGAATAAATAAATACATGATTTAAAAAAAAAAAATTATATATATATATATAATTCCTAATGTAATGTAATGTAAAGATGTAAGATGTAATTATTAATAATAAAAAAAGCAGGATATATTCAGAAGTCTGTATTTTTAATGTGTTTTAAAGACATCTTGCAAAAGAGGGGCCTTGGTCAAATGATAATGCCAATAGGGGGGCCTTGCCCTGGAAAAGTTTGGGAACCCCTGCTATAAGCTTCCTTTACTTATCTACATTAGCCCCGTAGCACCAGTGCAAATGTAACGACACAAGATTAGCAATGTACAGAGAGAAATATGCACATTTCATTCAAGCCAAACTGTTCTATTATGAAAACCAAACAAATTAAAATAAACAGCCTTTTTTTTTTTTTTTTTTTTTTTACAATTGTTAAGATTTCACTTTTACGATTGATGTGGTTACAAACAAAAGCTTTGTGTTTTTCCATGATAAACACGTTTAAGTGTAATCTTTCGATAATGACCATGTCTTCCCCAAGCAGCTAATTTCATTGTAATGCGCATGTATTCCAACAAGTCTTAAAACTTAAAAGAACTAGAAAATGTGTGCAATATTTAAGAGATCAGGTGGTTTAAAGCCACAGTCTACTTTTCTAAGGTTGTTTTGTTCAAACAAGCTGTGTGGTATAATTACATTTCTATTTCAGACGTGTACAGAGGTTTCTAAACCCCACTGTTTTTTGCCGAATGAAAGCGTCTTCTCTTTTTGCATCTAAAAAGCATGAGCACTAATTTCAGTATTGAGAAGTGTAGTAAACTGAACAGTGATTAGTTAGTTTGATTTGCAAACCAATAATGCTTCTGGCATGAATAAAAATTAGAGACATGTACATAATTCAAACGCAACAAATTCACAGGTTCGTATCAAATGGCATAGAATGTCTGCCTCATCATTTGGCTTTCAGAGCTGCTCTTCTCAGAGGACTGAACTTTCTAAGTGGGTCTATCTGACCCTGAGGCAAAAGACTACTGGAGATGATAACCTCGTATTATTACCTCACCATCTCCAACAATGCACTGAGGAAAAGAAAACTGCTTCATTCTCTACTCCACACCACTACGAGATCATCAATGGGTTCAAGCTGCTCTTTCCAAAATAACAGGGAAATGAAATTGCTTATTATTCCTACCAGCCAAATATGGAGAGCTGTGAAAACATCAGCAGGGCTGCAAATGGGCTTATTAAGAGTCTAAAAACAGAGCAGTTCTTCAGCAGTCTTATAATAACGAAGTACAAGGTGGTGGCAATACTCAGGCCAAACTAAATTACTATGTACTCAAATTTTGACAGATAAATATTACTTAGTATTAGATTTGTTGGATTTCAAAATTTGTGAAGGGAAGTGAAGGTTTACGTGAAGACATCAAGACTTCAGGGGATGACTTAAGCCTTTAAATATCTGGAGATATTAAAAATAATCTACTTTGAATAGTGAAAACAGCCTGGGAGCATTTTTACCCTCTTTGACCCTCATGAAGAATGCAATGATGGATACATGATTATGCAAATTAGAAAGGATCAAAATCCTTCCAACATCCCATCCCCACTACTCTGGGTTTGGTTCTGCTGGGGTACCAGCTATTTTATTACAAAATAAAAAAGGCCAGTGGCCATGTTGGGGAAATAAAATGTGAAGTCTGAAGACGTAATTGGTGACAAATTAAAGGAACACCAGGCATGCTTTGGCTCCACTTGTCCCCCTAGAGAGCAGCATCACTGCAAATCAATCCAAGGTTCTTCTAGCTGATCACTTTTATCCTATGATGGAACATTTCCGTCCTGAAGCAAGTGGTCTCTTTCAGTGTGTTCCTGGTCCATAGCAAATGAGGACTCACTGAATGATTTGATGAGGATGAAAATTATGTAGTGTAAATCACATGCCGTCAACAGATCTCAACGTGATCTCAACACCTACAGGAGATTTTGGAGCGATGTGTGTTTGACAGCTCTCTTCAGCATCATAATCAAAACATCAACAGGAATATATTTAGGAAGACTGGATCTCAGTCCTCTAATACACTTCCAGAGACTTGGCGACTCTTCAAAGGAGCATTGAAGCTGTTCATGATGGCGCAACACCTTTCTAAGATACTTTAGATTAATATTCTTTTAATTTGTCAACCACCTTTATATGTTTTGAATGACAAACAGCAATCTTAATCAAAATTCCAAGACGGTTAACCATTTATGTTGCTTTTTTTTTTTTTAGGGAAAATGGATGCATTCTGTTCTTATTTGTTGGAGAAAGCCTTGTGACTTCCTCTATCCAGATATTACTGAAAGTCATGAGTTTTAATAAACAACAATATGTAAAACAAAAAAAACTCACTCCTTTATATCCACGAGCATATCTCATTGTGAACAAGGCCCTTAACCATTAATTATCGCCACTTCAAAAACATTTGGAGAACCTGATGGCTCAAGGATATGAACCATTCAAGACCGACATCCAGGCCCGCACAAAATCTCTCAGAAAAACCACAACTGACGGTATGGTTGCCCTTGACGCCCTCTTTGATAAAAGCAACAATTTGAGCGTGCTTGCAGTAGTGCAGGCCATCTGGAAGAAAGAAATATTGAACCTTTTCAGTGGTTAACATGAGGCAAGCACAGGCACAGCCTTCTCAGCACTGGGAGAATAGCTCAGGGCCAGCTAGAAGAATGAGGATTTACTGGCAGGGTTGAAGTTCACGCTTCACTCTTTCTCTCTCATTTTTCATTTGAGTCACTGTAAAGCCCTCTACAGGGACTAACCATGCCCCAAGCTGATAGGGTGACTGCTGGGAGTTAAAAAAAAAAAAAAAAATTCTGGAGAAAAAAAAATTAATCATAGTAGCTTACAATGGAAAGGGAAAAGAACATTCAGTGATGGAAAAAATACTTTACACTCCAAAGAAATGGACCTGCAGAATAGTCTGGTATACAATTGAGGGTCACTGTTCAAACGAAAAGAAAAAAAAAAGTGGCAACTATTAAGCATTTCTCTTGGGTCCTGGTGGTTACAATGGTTTGTAATTTTTAGTAAGTCTTTTGTATTTTCCATAGGATAAATATGACAGGTTGATCAGGTTACGTGTGACTAAGTCTAGATTAGTCATTCTTTGAAAATCTATTAAAGGAGGTAAAAACTTTTGGTATAATGGTGATCACATTGTGTAATGGATTTTAAGAATGCTGTTTGCAAGAAACCACTACGTTATGTAGAATGAACATTAAGATACAGCAATTCAACATCAAATATGCTGCCTCTGCAGCTGAATCCATTGGAAACCATTAGATCCTGATGGCGGAATGTTTAACAGTAACATTTCACTCAGTTCCCATTAAGAGTGACATGATTTTTGAAAGGCTCTGGTTACTTCCTCTACTTTCTCCAAGATCCTAACAAGACTCATACTACTTGTGTAGTAGTAAAGCGTTTAGAAATGGGTTATTCTCATTTCCACACTTTCTTCCTCCATTTGAGCAGAACTGGACATTTTTTTAAATTCTTACTGTTGGCTCCTGAGCTTGTTAATTAAGCCGCACTGATGAATATGTTGGCGAATTTACATGCATCAGACATCTGTGCATGAAGTTAAATCTGTGTAGCGCAAAAACAGCATCTGCTCATTAGGGTTCAGCCTTAGCGCCATGCCATTTCCATCTGCGACAGCGAGCACGCATGACTGGCGAATGCACTGAGCGGTGGTGGTGTTAGTGCGTGAAAGTGGAGCAACACGCCAGCTGGATGGCTGAGGGCTAAATGAGCAAAAGCGAAGCGCGACTCACTTCCGCAGGTCCCGTCAGGCTGAAGCATGTAGCCGTTGAGGCAGTAGCACTTGTAGCTGCCGTACGTGTTCATGCACCTGTGTTTACAGGGTCGAGGCTTCAGGCCACACTCGTTCAGATCTGCAGGAGAGAGAGAGAAAGACGAGTTAAGGCATCCAGACAGAAAACCTTGCGATGTGTGGTGTTAGGAGAATATAGCCAGCGGTCACAGTTCAGGGGTCATTCCCCTTAAAACTGTGAGTTTGTGGGAGTGATCTGTGTGGCGACGATCCGTGTCTTAACAGGTCCACCTTCAAGAACTCTCTTCCTGGCTATTACTGTACCTTCTAATAGAGGTATTTCATCACCACCCACACTTACATATAGTCACTGTGTTTTTCCTCTGACATGTCTGTGATGCTAAATGCCAGCAACCTATGGCCTTTTAAAAAATATTATTAGACACTGTGATATGTCGAGTTCAGATTAGATGGATTGCCTGGAGTCGAGCACCTGCCAAAACGCTCGGAAAGCACACAGAAAAGTCAACAGAGCCCGGAAATTAATCATAGGCCGCTAGCCCAGTGCGTGCATGACAAGAATACAAAGAATTCCAGCCCACTTGCATGGAGGTGAAAAACGATTCCACGCTCAGCAAAGGGTCGACACTGCTTAACTATGTATCACTTTCCTCCCCATAATGTAGGGTATATCTGCTGGTTTTCTGTGCGTGGAGTCTAATTTACCCCACAGTGAAAGCAGATCCTGCTGGCAGGCGTATGAGCAGATTCAGTGTGGCCCAGCGCAGAGAGAATGGCGCCATCTTTAGCTTCGGGTTATTCCTGGAATGTATTCTGTGGCATAGCACGACTGCTACTTTTGACAGGTGCCACCGATTTAAATAGACAAATGTGCTAATGTTGTTGACTGCATAAACAGCAATTGGCACTAATGTGAGGTCATTGCTGGGGCACTGTCAGTAAAAAAAAAAAAAAATGTTCATCTTACCGCACTGGTGTATTTTTACTCCACCAGGTAGATGTACAGTTACAGTTTTCATACTTTGACCAGTCTGTGCATTTAAAATGATTTTCCATACGAGAATTTAATCATAAACAAAAGAAAAATGTTTTATAACGTTTGGGGAAGGAAGCACGAATGGTGTCAAGATTCTGATTCACACTTTCTTAATATGTAAAACTAATAATCAATTATTGATGTCAATGTACACTATATGGCCAAACGTATGTGGACCATTGCACCCATATGTGCTTTTTGAACATCCCATTCCAGATGCTGTTATAATAAGCTCCACTCTTCTAGGAAGGCTTTCCACTAGATTTTGGAGCATGGCTGTGGGGATTTGTGCTCATTCAGCCACAACAGCATTATTGAGGTCAGGCACTAATGTCAGGCGAGGACACACACTTGGCCTTCCATTTCATCCCAAAGGTGTTGAGATCAGGATTCTGTGTAGACTATTTATTTCTTTCCAAAACAACCTAAACAACCCATGTCTTCATGGAGCTCACGTTGTATATTACAAGGGCATCGTCATGCTGGAACAGGTTTGGGCCTCTTATGAAGGGAAATTGTAATGCTACAGCATACACAGACCTTTTTATACAGTTGTGTGTGCTTTCAACCTTGTAGCAACAGTTTGGGGAAGAACCACATATGGGGTCATGGTCAGGTGTTCATATATTTTTCGGACATATCGTGTATATATGGTATTATATATTTACACCACAACACTGTTGAATTCTCAAATCAGTAGGTGTGGATTCATTTTGTATAACAGCTATAATAATTCAAATGTTGTTTTTATTTTTTATTAAGGTGCACATTATTATACGTTATCTATAATAACAATTCAGTCACAGAGGCTTGTATGACAGATGCTCCACATAATCTAAGCATAATAATAAACGTTATTTTTTTTTGTGTTATTTAATAAAGCATTTAATTTTATATTTAATAGCACGTTTGCCTCACACCTCCAGGGTCGGGGGTTCGATTCCCACCGTGGCCCTGTGTGTGCGGAGTTTGCATGTTCTCCCCGTGCTGCGGGGGTTTCCTCCGGGTACTCCGGTTTCCTCCCCCAGTCCAAAGACATGCATGGTAGGCTGATTGGCATGTCTAAAGTGTCCGTAGTGTATGAATGGGTGTGTGAGTGTGTATGTGATTGTGCCCCGCGATGGATTGGCACCCTGTCCAGGGTGTACCCCGCCTCGTGCCCGATGCTCCCTGGGATAGGCTCCAGGTTCCCCGTGACCTTGAAAAGGATAAGCGGTATAGAAGATGGATGGATATATTCATTGATATGGTGATGTTTTCTGTTTAGGAGACATTTCTGTAACTAGAGTCTCTAGTGTCAGTGCTTTGTAACGGTCAGGAAGTGTCCCAACACGTGAGCCAAGCTGCCCTTTTTTTGTCTTATGAGCTTCAAGAAAAAAAAAAGAGAGGCTGGTGAGAAAACAACAGTTTATAGAAACTATAACGTAAGTGATATCAGGAACTAACTTATCACGTGGACGTTCTACAACATTAAATGTATCTGTAAACTGATAAAAGGGTAACGTTTTGTTCATGAATGAATTAAAAATCGCTGTTGTATAAGCGGAATAGCACACTTTAGGCCATGATGTTACTGGAAAAATAATCCAGCCCTGGTAATCTATAGCAGCATGGTCTGTCTTGTTATTTCTTAAGTACTATAGATTTTGAGTTGCATTCTTAAGTCTTTAAAAATGTTTTTTCTCAATATCTTCAGTAGGGAACTTAACCTAAACATTACATTTTCCCCAGGAATCTACGCAAAACCTGCATCCATGTAAATAGGGTTTTATCAAATAATAATCTATTTGTATACTGTTATGTGAAAGTTATTTTAAAGACTGGGATTATTACCAATGAAATCCATTAGTTGAAAAGTTAGTGAAAATCTGCAAATATTATATGTTACATAACATATGTTCAGTTGAATCAATCGCATTTTTCATAGGTTAAGTTTCAAAACTGGTTTTTAAGGGAAAAATCTACTCATTTTCCTGAACAGCTAGCAGTTATACCTTACACATCAACCTTTTACCTTTTAGAGCATCGAATCTGAATCTACAAAAATAATAATAATAATAATAATTCAGTCTCTAGTGTATTTATTTAAAGTGAGAAACAACACACAGTATGTCAAAATGTTATCTAGGCATGAATTCTAGGCAGCCTTTAATGTCTGCAACTTGCAAATGCCCTCGAAATGCCAAACATTTTATAACAATTATATTGAGGTTGGGTGAAAACAAGATGTTTTTCTGACCCCCATGGTGTGTGCGTGTGTGTTTTATTGGTCTTACTATACTTTACTTTCTGCCAAACTTCCTGACAGTTGACAAGCTTTTATAACTTGCACAATGTCAGAGGAGTCAAAATCAGGACAGCAGGCAGAACTCCTCCATCTCGCTCTGCACAGAATCATGCACAATCAATTCAATCCTGCTTTTTCCAAATAAACTCCAATTATCATGTAATTGAGGGCATAAATTACAGGAGGCAGAACAAGCCAAACCTTCTGAGTAGATAGTTAGTTCTTGTGGATATCATCAGGGCCGGTCAACGTCACATGCTCGTTACTTATTAGGATGTGGTAATGAAGTGGCATGGAAGAGCAGTTGGCAAATTAATCAGACTAGAGGTTAATTAAATGTTAGAACTCTATTCAGGAAGTATGGGAGTCATTTATTTTTCAATTATACCACAGCACTGTTGATTTCTCGAATCTGACTGATCAGAAAGTGTTTATTTTCTATGACAGCTGTTCTGACAGTACAGCCAGATGTAATGCAAGTGATCGGTTTATGCTAATGCATGCGTTCGAATCCGTTATCGTTTCTATAGTAACGTCTAATTCGTAGGGTCTTGTCTGTCCACACAATCTAAGCCTAATAAATAAATGGATTAAAAATATGTTGTTTAACAAAGAAATCATAGTAACCTTAATTATTAAGTGTTCTGTAAGGAGATTTATGGAAGGAGTCTCCAGTGTCAGCACTTTGTAGCAGTGAGTAAATTTTCTACTATAGGAACGTCATCAGGCGTTTTGTTTTGTTGGTAACATGCCAAGTTGCCATCTAGTCTTATTAACTTTAAGAGAGAAAAAAATAGATGGTAGATAGTGAGGGACTGACTGTTTATCACTTCTTGATTTGTGGATGTTCCACAACATGAAGTGTAACTACAAATGGATAAAATGTATGATGTGTTCAATTCAATTCAATTCAATTCAGTTTTACTTGTGTAGCGCTTCTAACAATGGACATTGTCTCAAAGGAGCGTTACAGAAACATATAAACACAGGATACAGATTTTAAGTGTGTGAATTTATCCCTATCGAGCGAGCCGGTGGCGTCAGTGGTGAGGGAAAAACTCCCTATGAGAAGATATGAGGAATAAACCTCGAGAGGAACCGGACTCAGAAGGGAACCCGTCCTCATCTGGGGAACAACAGATAGTGTGAAAGTAAAAGAAAGTTCATTATGGTTTTTACATGAAGTTTTTCACGAAAGGAGACCTATGTGTTGTTCTGTTAAATAAAAATGTGCAAATGTTGATACATCGCTGTGGTTTATGACTAATAAAACATTTCAGGATGGTAGTGGAATACTAAAATAATCAGCTACGGGGTGGTAATGACCTTCTGCATAGGTGATTATTTCCCTATAACACTACACGCTGGTGTGTTTAATTCCTTACATGGCAAATAATGGAGGAAGCGCATGCATCATTGTTATTTGGAACGTGAGCATATACACTATCTGAACTCACTAATGCAGCATTTTCTATATGGCACGATACCAAAAACCATGTGCACAGGTATCAAAATGTTCTCTTAACCTTACACTTTTCCCCTTTGGCTTTTTTTTTTTCTTTTCCATTTCTCATTCTTCCATTTCCATAATAATCTCGGCATCAGTAGGAACTCAGCCTTCAGGTGAACTCTCAGGCAAACTTCTCTTATCAAACTGAGCCTCCAAATCTCTATTACAAATACATACTGCTAAGGGAGGAAAGAAAAGGGTTTTCCTTTTTTTTTCTTTTTTTTTAGCAGAGACTCAGCTGGTTCTTTCTTGCCTCTGGGGGGAAAAAAAACCCCTGAAAACAGCAAAATTTAAATGTCACGAATGTGGATTACTGGAACTGCCATCTAGTGTCAGTGAGCTGGGAGCGAGCTACAGCCCATGCAGGAACAAATGAGAAAGAGCACGAAGCAGAAAGGTTTGCTGTAGAGAAGAAGAAAACAGAGGGGGAAGATGAAGAAATAAAGATGGGGAGAGGGATAGTGGAGAACAAGAAGGAGATGGAAAGAGCAGGGTAGATTAAACCAACATTACACTATGAGGCACAGCCTTTCACTGCAAATGGTGTGTGAAAAATCTAAGCTCACTAAACGATGAATAGAAAGATTTAGAGACAATAAGACAGAGATAGAGAGATAGAGAGGGGGGAAGGGAAGAAGACAGCCTGAATTTTTGAAAAATAAGTAAGGAATAAAACATGCTGTTTAGGAAAATCATCAACGACGGAGTGGTTCTCACTGACATTATAGAAAAATAATCAGTTGTTCTGTTACCAGACTCTCTTTTTAGACAAAAAAAAAAACAGCTTATTATGTTGGAACTTGGAAACTTTTTCCAACACGCTGACACTGGAGACTCCTTCCATTAACGTTAAATAAACATCTCCTCACAGAAAACTTCACCACGAATGATGACGGATTTTTAATTTGTTAAATAACAACATACAAAAAATAAATCCATTTATTATTAGACCGATCATGTGAAGCTTCTGTCAAGCAAGTTCGTGTAAATGAGTTGTTACCATAGAAATGATAACGTATTAGAACAAGCGCCTTGAAATAAACCTGCGGTCAGAGCTGTTGTAGAAAAAATTAAGCAACACCCTCTGACAAATACGAATTGCGAATTCAAAAGCATCGTGTGACCAATAATGTAGGCTCTCATCGAACTCCCTATAGTTTTGAATATTTCAATTCGCTTGATAGGTTCCTCTCCTAAGCGCTTGGTGCGGGAAGTGTGTAGCAGAGCGAGGGCGCCGTCTTTCTTAAGTACGCTCGCTTTCTCCCTTCTTAAGAATCGTGACCTGAAGATTCAGAAATCCTAACAACGCTAAATTGAGGAAAGCAGAAATTAATAAGAATAAATACGAATGCAAAAGAAAAAAGATATGAATAGGTACAGCATTTTTTTTTTAAATGATGACTGATCACTCTAATTTGGCTCTAGTACAACACATTTATTTTCCCTACAATTTAATCTATCTCTTCTATGTTTTCCCTAACTCTTATATTTCTCCACATTTGATGTCTTTTAATGAATTAAACCTCTAAGCGTACCTTCCTTTAATAAAGCATCAATTAGAGTCCTATTAGAAAATGAGACAAAGATTTAAACACAAAGATTTATGATTTTACTGGAATACTTGTTTTATAAAAGAGCTGTTGGTTATTTTCAGAGACTTCTGCTCCATTTATTATAAAGTTAAGATGAGTTCAGATGACTGAGCGAGAGAGAGAGAGAGAGAGAGAGAGAGAGAGAGAGAGAGAGAGAGAGAGAGTTAAATGTGATGCTTGTTCCAGTATTTAGAGGTGATATTTGTACTGTGGTGCTTTTGGGAAACTCAGCCTGCGACCTTCTACAGACCTCTACCTTAATTGCCTTTTTTTCTCCCTTTTTTGTTATGGCTATTCAAGCTATAATACAACATAAACACCTCCATGTTTTGTCTGACTGTGTCAGATTCTGGGTCAGTTTCTCACAACACAAAGGCACAGTATCACATTTGAAGAGTTCAGATTTGAAGAGTTCAGCAGTAGCACTCGTGCTCACAGAGGAGTTTGAGAAAGACTGGGAGAAGAAACGCAGTGAGACGGAGAGAGGGGAGATGAAAGAGTGGGTGTGAGAGAGAGCAGTAGGTCAAGCTTTTGGGTGCTCTGAGATGAAAGATGGTCTGGTTCACAAGTTCATGGTCCTGGGAATCGAGTAAGACTTGCAGTCTGTGTGTGTGTGTGTGTGTGTGTGTGTGTGTGTGTGTGTGTGTGTGTGTGTGTGTGTGTGTGTGAGAGAGAGAGAGAGAGAGAGAGAGAGAGAGAGAGAGAGAGACTGCACGTGGTGCCATAGCACAGCTTCTCAAAAGATAGAGAGAGAAAGAAAGAGAGAAAATGGGGGACAGAGAGATACAGAAAGGGTGAGGGAGACAGAAAAAGAGACAGTGTGAGACAGTGAGAGAGGGAGAGTTAAGGAGACAGAAAAAGAGGTAAGGAGAGATATAGAAAGACAGACAGAGATAGGAAGAGGGAGAGAGAGACAGACAGATAGAACGACAGAGAGAGAGAGACAGAAGGAGACAGAGGGAGAGAGAAACAGACTGAGAGACTGAAAGAGAGAGACAGATAGGCAGACAGACAGAGACTCAGAGAGAGGGAGAGACAGAGAGAAAGAGACAAAGAGAGAGAGGGAGACAGAGATAGAGTGAGGGAGAGAGAAAGAGAGGGAGAGACAGACAGATAGAGAAAGACAGACAGGGAGACAGAAGGAGAGAGAACCATACTGAGAGATAGAAAAAGAGAGTGCCAGAGAGACAGAGCGAGACAGAGAGAGAAGCAGAGAGAAAGAAACAGAGACAGAGACAGAGATAGAAAGACAGACAGACAAAGACTCAGAGAGCAGGGGAGACAGAGACAAAGAGAGAGAGAGTGAAAGAGAGAGAGAGGGAGAGACTCAGAGAGAGGGGGAGACATACAGAGACTGAGACAGAGAGAGAGAGGGTGAAAGAGAGAGAGAGGGAGAGACTCAGAGAGAGGGGGAGACATACAGAGACTGAGACAGAGAGAGAGAGGGTGAAAGAGAGAGAGAGGGAGAGACTCAGAGAGAGGGGGAGACATACAGAGACTGAGACAGAGAGAGAGAGAGAGAGAGAGAGAGAGAGAGATGGCATGCTCGGCTTTCAGCATGTCATTCCGGCCATGCCCATCCAGGCTCTGGGATCTACTACGGGAAGAAAGGGGAGGGAAAAGGGGGGTATTCACTATGCTTGGGCTGAACGGACTGTGCCATGCAGGTGCTGTGGGGGGCAGAAGGGTGAAAAGAGGAATCGCCCAGTGACCGTCGGATTAGCTCACCCTCCGAAGGCACCCCCACTGCCGGATGGTCCATGGGAACAAATAGAGGAGGGAGACTGTCCCAGATTGGGGGGTTTACATAGTCCTGCTGTTCAGCTAACAGGTTAAAGAGAGAAAAGGAAACACAGACAACACAGCACACCGGATCACGTCAGTGCAAATCTCCAGCAGATCCCACACCTTTAACCAGTCCACATTCCTGCAGAGGACAAGAATGACATTATGCACTAAAGAGGATTATCCATGTGTGAGTTGGCTTTAAAAAAAAAAACGCCAAATTCCTGTGCTATGGAGATTGAATAGAGCCTGAGTGACTGAGTGAGTGAGTGAGTGAGTGAGTGAGCAAGTGAGGCACGTCTCTCGGCCTCCATCTGCTTCCTCTGAACAAAAGTGAGTGTGGTTTCATTGTCAAAACATGTCAACAGTCACGTCCAGATCCGTCCTCCTTGGCATCAGTTAGCACTATTTATTGTTAGCAGGCAAATGTATGTGTGTGTGGAGGGATGGGGTGGGGGGTGGGGGGAGTTGGGATAGGAGACGGACGTGAAAATGCTTGGAAGGGTTTGAAGGCTTTGAGAGGTTTGCATGTTTGCCCCACCTTTGCAGTGCAACAGACTCAGCTGCGCTGTTTTTATCCTGGTCAGCATTCCTAAATGCTAAAGCCGGAGAACAAAGGAAAGCATGTTGTGGTGTAATTGAACAATGCAGCTACGTTATGGCTAATTATATGATGACATGTAAAGCCTGTCCCGTAATCCGCTCAGCTACATTTCGCTTTCAAGTTATAAATATCGCAGGAAAACAGCCAGTCTGCCGTGTATGGTTTGTGCAAAACACGAGCTCTTATCCCACATTAAACAGTTGGACTGGAGACTTTGTTAACTTTAAACTGTACACACGCTTATCAGCTATAGCCGGAGCCAGAGGACTGATTGCATATATGAGCTATCGTTCTCATAATAGAAGCATTCACGGAGATGTGAATGGTGCGCTCGCCACCATCTGTTAACAAGATAATATACAAAGAGGGAAATGTAAGCACACTTGCCCTTAGATGGGGCTCGTAATACATTGCTTACAGAGAATGCTCGCAGCAGGTGAGCTGATTCTCATTTACAAAGTCGCCTACAGCAAATAATCATCTTATTAAAATGATCTGATCCGCTCCGAGTGAAGCGCGGCCAGGTGCCAGTGCGTCTAAATGGATTAGCGATTTAATCGGTTTATTTGCATTTCCTCACGCATCTGCTTCACATCAGCAGTATGACATGTTCCGAAGTTATGATGAGCGACTGCGGCTCTTTACACAAAATGGAGATCAAGAGAGGTTAACGCTAATGAGGCTTTAATTGGAATTTAGTCTAAAAGGCAGATTCGCATTACTGATTGGGCTGCAGTGTTTAGTATTGCTCAATTAGCATCGATTCGTTCATTCTGACAGACTTCGCTAACAGCGCAGTTATCCATTTAGCAGGTTGATACGTATTTCTAATGTGTCATTATCTAATAACATTGTTTCATTTGGATGGCTAATTCTGATTATACGAGGTGTGTCTCAATCAGCTCAGTAGTTCAGTAGTCAGGGCACCGATCAAGGAGTCGGCCATTTTCAATCGCAAAATCCTTCCAGTGCACTGGAATGGTCGCTCCCTAAAAAAGTCCCACAATGCACCGTAAAAACCAGGGAGCATCGATGCTCGCTATGTTCCCTTACTGGAGATGACGTCATGTTTTCTGAAGCCTCTCAGCTTCAAACAGGGGACGAACTCTCAGCCAAACTTCATCTACAAATGTAAGTAGCTTTTTAGTTATTGTTGTTATATCTCTCAAATGATTACTTACGTTAACAATTTTTTACTTTATTTGACGTTCTGTATACCGTTTAAGTGTTTAATGATTTTTTTTTTTTAAGTCCACTAGCATGTCTACAATCCTGCTCCATGTACCATGACAGAAACGTGTCTGATTAAGCTAACAAATATACATGACGTATAAAACGTAAATATTTTTAAGTTTTTTAAATTTTTGGTGACGTTTTACAAAGCGAGCACGTAGTCATATCGAAACTGGAGTTGTCAGTGTCCCAATGTGTAGTGAGCTGGAATTCATGTACACAATATACTGACTCACAACCTATGGAGCTGATTGAGCCATAATATGTGAGTGTTTAGGTCTTTTAGAATGTTTAACATACTAAAAAAGTCACATTTTCAATTTAAAGCTACGATTTTAGATACTTTAATAGTGGAAAGCATCACAAAATAGGCTCAATGGCTTCAACCCATCATTTAAGCCTGTGTAGTTTACTAGTTAGCGAGCTAACTTACCTGTTATTAGCAGTGAACAAAAGTACGGAGCTGATAAGGTGACATGGTGGTGTTTTTTTTTTTTTTTTTTTTTAATAAAGCATGGCCATAAACGAATATATTGAGGAAATTAATCTCTCAAGATCTATGTTGTGACAAAGCTCGTGACCACTATAGTATTTTATGATAATAATGAATGAGACAGAGAAATCAATTGAATTAGACTGTGGCCATAGGAACCTAAGCAGGGAGATAATATTACACTTCAATTTGGAGTGTCGCCTAACCCTAACCCTAAGATTTACTCGAGACACTGGCATTGAGGCATGGATAGATCATTAGCATATGTCATGTTGAGCAAATTCTTTAAGAGATTATAGACTTTGTTGCTCGTTTTATTTAGTCGAAAATAACTAACGTCTCAACTTTGTATGAAACAATTTTCATTGTATTTATACAGCATCTTTGTACAGGGTTGCTTACTGTAAAATAATTAGCTAAGAATTTTGACAATGTAAATCAAGACTCAGATACTGAAATCTCACTCATGTTGACCTGTGAGCTAGTTTTGCTAGCAGTTAACGAACCGGCTAGCTATTTGGGATGGCAGGAGTTTCATAGATATTGTTTTTTTATGAGGATAAACAAATCTCTATGACATTTCAGTATTTTCTGAGGCATTTGACTTTATTTATTCTACATAGAGTCTTTTTAATAGTTTAAAATGACGTGATGATATATCTTCACGTGACCGGGCGACTGTATCGGGTTTATCTGACAGACTCGGCTTTAACTGCAGGACCTGACAGTTTTATTTAAGATCTCACAGAACAGGTTACATACATGGTGGTGGATTAACTGGACTAACAACACCGTACGAGTTACTCCGTCTCCTGCTCGGACACTGACCTTGTCACAATAGTACAAATGCACGGCACTATACGCTACAGGGAACTTTAAGTTCAATCTTAAACATATGTCTCGATTTAAAGACGTAAAGACAACAAATTCGTAATATTGTCTGTGTACATACAGTATGTAGACACTTTTCTTTTTAACAGCCGCTCATTAAAGGCTATCTTGCACTAGGGCTATCTAGCAATCAACACATTACAGGGACAGATGAGGAAAGGGCGCTCAACACACTGGCTTTAGTTACACATTTGGAATTTTCCCACCAAAGCTGTTTGTAAATCAATTCACTCGATTTCACTATGAAACCAAGCAAGCAGTTGAATCAGTAAGTCTGGACTGTGCAAGACTCCAGATCAAACACTAAAGCTGCACCATAACGGCTAAAATAGTAAGATTAGCTCTCTCTGGATTGAAATCATGGTTAATTACACACTATTATTGAACCAACTGAAGCAAATAATCACCTCCGTCTCTCTTCGTCTCTCAGTCAGAGCGAATCATTTCATAATTATTTAAAATTAAGCTGCTTTGCTTTTACATTTGAGAATTCAAATAAGGCTGCTATTTAAAAGTCATATTAATTAAGTTCACTATTTTAATTTCCAGCACAAATATAATTCCTATCCAAAAAAAGAGAAAAAAACAATAAGCGAACATAATTAATAATTACAGTATAAATAATTTGTTTTCCTCTTTCGGCTGTTCCCGTTTGTGGTCGCCACAGCGGATCACCCATCCGCATATTGATTCTGGAACAAATTTTTATGCCGGATGCCCTTCCTGACACATCCCTCCCCATTTTCCAGGCTTGAAACCAGCACTGAGAGTGCACTGACTCTTGCAACCCTCCAGTGGCTGGGGTTGGTTCCCTGACTGGGAATCAAACCGGGCTGTGGCGATGAGAGCGCCGCATGCTAGCCACTAGTCCACCAGGGAACCTATCGTAATAATTAATCATCTAAATAAATATGCCGCCACAGTATGTGCTCGTTGTCTCAATGTGTTTTGGAAGCAGAGACTAGAAAATGATCTGAGCTTGCTCGGATTGGTCATACAGTTAAAGTATAAAGGTGAGGGCATTCTCCATGGCTTTTGAATGAAAAAAAATCCAAAATGTACTAATTTATTTTCCAAAAAAGGGAACCTTTATTTCCGCCTCACACCTCTAGGGTCTTTGCATGTTCTCCCCGTGCTGCGGGGGTTTCCTCCGGGTACTCCGGTTTCCTCCCCCAGTTCAAAGACATGCATGGTAGGCTGATTGGCATGTCCAAAGTGTTTGTAGTGTATGAATGGGTGTGTGAGTGTGTATGTGATTGTGCCCTGCGATGGATTGGGACACTGTCCAGGGTGTACCCCGCCTTGTGCCCGATGCTCCCTGGGATAGGCTCCAGGTTCCCCGTGACCCTGAAAAGGATAAAGCGGTATAGAAGATGGATGGATGGATGGATGGAATCTTTATTTCCTATTCAGAAAAGGAAGTTCAACCTTCCAATCTGATCACTTTGTTTGTTTGCTCTTTTTTTTCTATTAATCAAGTCAAGTGATGTCAAGTGGTTTTTTATTGTCATTCCTCTATACACGTAGCGTGTATACATTGGACCGAAATGTCATTTCTCTAGGACCAAATACACAACATGTGCGGATGTAATCATAATATGTAATCATAAACTATTTGACCGATTTTATAATATGTGATTATGCAGAATCTAACTCCCTAAGAGCCGCATTCGGTGTTGGTGAGTTAAGTTTAAAAGTTATGTTAATACTTAGCAAAGCAAGGGGGGAAAAAATCATAATTAATGGTGTGATTTTTATGCATTTAGGGGGGCGTGGTTGCTTAGTGGTTAGCACGTTTGCCTCGCACCTCTGGGGTTGAGGATTTGAATCACGCCTCCGTTCTGAGTTTGCATGTTCTCCCCATGCTTCGGGGGTTTCCTCCGGGTACTCTGGTTTCCTCCCCTAGTCCAAAGACATGCACTATAGACTGATTTGGAATTTCCAAATTGTCCGTAGTGTGTGTGCGATTATTATGCCCTGCAATAGGTTGGCACTCCATCCAGGATGTGCCCTGAGTCCCCTGGATAGGCTCTGCAACCCTGTGTAGGATAAGCGGTACAAAAAATGGATGGATGGATATTTATGCATTTAATATTGGTCTCTATTGGCATTCTATAGTTTTTTTTTTATGTATTTTGACCAAAACATAACACTTCAATGAGACATATTGTGGTTATATCAAACTGTCAGTCAGCAGTGTCCGACTTAATACTGCTCCTCGCTGGAGCAAATATTACGCAAGAAGAATGGGCTTAAGTTCAAGTTTAGAACTGTGCATAACTGAGATATGCCTCCGTTTTTGGCAACGCCTACACGACTGTCTGTGTTGTGCTAAAATCCCTAGTTACATCTGAGGTCTGAATATGAAAAAGTATTAACTCCTTCCTATGTGCATGTAACTCAACCCTGAATACGGCTCTAAATGTGTAGTTATTTGAAATGAAATGTCTTCACGTTGTCGTTTAAACGTTTAAATTCGCTCTATAAATGGAGACTTCGTAATACACACCCGGCTCATGCTTAATTCATTGACAAGGCTATTCTATACACTTGGATTAGTTCCACAGTAATATGTACTGTAACATGACTATCTTGTCTATTCATGTGAAGCGATCATTTCCGTCTCCTCTGCTCGGTGTTTTTGACATGACCACTGCCCTAACAATGAACCGACACGAAACTGCGTCAGGCTGGAAGGCGAGATCACTCAGTTCCACATTCCTGAGGGGTTTTGTTTTCCTCCTTCTTCCCTCCCTTTTAATTACACCTTCTCCCATTGCTCTCTTAGGGCAGTAGTTTCACTCCTCAAATCTCAAAAGCTGTCTCCTGTTACGTACTGATTTAAACCAAAGGTTATCTGCAATGCTGCCTCCTGATGTTAAGAGCACTTACCGTGCAATTACTTTGAAGTGCTATCTTTATTCAGTGCTGAGTTATCTGAGGCCAGTGGTTGAGATTGCATCGCTTAAAGGTTGAGAAGAAGTTCAGATATTATTGCTTCTCCATTCTGCTGAATAAGGCCTTTTATATTGTACATAGCACAAAAAAACCACGCAGTGAGTGACAGTAGTGTGCAAACTGAGACTTATTGGCCCACTGAGACATGACGGTCTGAAGCGAAATAAAAAATAAAAATAAAAAACTGGAACAGGAAAGGATACACAATGTCATATTGGGAATTATTATTATCAGAATAAATAATGCACTACATCTGTGCAAATTAATGAGTGACATGTTTTCCTCTTGCCATCTGTGATGTACTCTCTCTCTCTCTCTGTGTGTGTGTGTGTGTGTGTGTGTGTGTGCATGTGTGTGTGTGTGTGTGTGTGTAAATGAACATAATATAGTGTGTTTTCTTAGTGGTAAAGCTGAAAGCACTTACCTTGGTTGCAGGTCTTTCCCGTAAAACCAGGGTGACACTTGCACTTGTTGGGTCCGATACAGTCTCCGTGCTTGCATCCGTGCTGACACAGAGCTGTAGAGATTCCCATACAGGCGAGACAACCGTCAGTCATATACAACAGCAGATGCAAAATTTCACACATACTGTAAGATTCCAAGTCATCAAATCAGAACGGCTTTTAACAGCTTTATGGGTTAAAGATTAATACCATTCGAACAACCAAACTGATTTAGGAAAAGAAGCTTTAGTGGAAATTTAAGCGAGGAAACAAGATAGAACCATTTCAGGGTCAAACAAACAGGAAATGCTTCTGCATCCAATGCAGTGCATTCTTAATTAATATACTTTACGATGAATGACTGAATAATAAGCCTGGACTTGGGTTAAAACACTTGGAGGTGTGCTTTTATAGGAGAATAGTCATTATCAGGGTGGTGCAATGCTGCCAGATGTGATGCAGAGTTACTTTTATCCAAAGCGTTTTACACTGGTTCTCATTCACCCATTCACACACACACTCACACCAATGGTAGCAGAGCTGCCATTCAAGGTGCTAACTTGCCATTGTGCAGCTTGGGGTTCAGTGTCTTGCCCAAGGACAATTCTGCATGTAGAGTCATGTGGGCTGGGAATCGAACCGCCAACCCTTCGATTAGCGGACAACCCGCTCTACAAACTGAACAACAGCCACCCATTTTAACTATAACAACTATCCTGAAGTTTTTCTTCTTCTTACACCACAGCAATTTTCCAACAATTACAATTTTAAAATGAATTATTTATTCATGAATTTGATTGTCCATATATAGTTAGATTTAATGTCGTGGAACATCTGAAAACATGTTATTTCCTGCTAACGCTTGCTATAAATGAGCACAATAATATAAACATACTCACATCTGTGTTTTATCATAAGGGTTTTCACATGAATACCCATATTAAGCAAGAAGCAAAGCTCTAAATTGCCAAAATTGTCGTTTTGAAGAACTGTCCATTACTATCATGTGTTTTTCAAAAACAAACAAAAAAACATGAATAAAAGTATAAATGATTCCCTTGGCATATAGACTATTTAAGAACTACTTGAAATCGTGCTGTAGTGTTTTACTCCTTGATAAATAAACTAATTCAGATCATTTGCCCTGTAATGTTTTCCTTCAGACTCTGGGCCATACGGAGTACAAACTATTCTGCACTTCACCTTCACGACTCATTTCATCTAACATTTGGATTGGGACACAGCCTAGCTCAGACCTGTACCTGGGGAAATAAAGCTCCTCAGTTTCTCAAATATGAAAACAGTGGCATAATGCAAATTCCAGGCGCTGCTGCCTCTGAGTCAGTATATTAAGATATATAGAGGGAGCGGTGTGTGTGTTTCCGTCGCCAGCCAACATACACTTTTCTTTTCAATCAAGGAGCCGTGAGCCACAGCGAGCGGTTTCGTTTTCAAAGCCCTGTTCGCATTGGCAGCTTCCAGCCAAGTCACACTAATTTCCATTAAAAGCTTCATTAAGTCTGTCATAATACTGTCCTCTGAAAGGCGTTAATTATGCCCAGTGTGGGGACGAAGAGACAGACAGCGGGGACAATAAGGGACAGGGATGTCAGACACCTCCATCTGCCCATACACACACACACACACACACACAATCCCACATACACAGCAAGCAAAGATAGCGGTCTGAATAAGCAGACGAGGGAAGATCCTCACAGTGCCGTTCTGTCAATGAATTCAGCACCGGATCCAAACACAAACAACACTCCTGATCACACCAAAGCCAGTAATAACCACAGCCAATATCCGGCTATTCAGGGTTTCTGGATTCGAATGACACTGTAAATAAATATTATCTGCCAAGCATGATGGGAAAAAACATGGCAAAAGTGATCTGACTCGCTTTTTAGAAGACATTTTGATCAAACACAGTATGTATTATATATGTTAAGTCTGTTACCATATATATATATATATATATATATATATATATATATATATATATATATATAGTATTTAAAAAATACAAAAGTTCCAATTGTATTTATATGCAATCCATATGGAAAAGGAGGGAAATTTTTTTTTTAAATGATGGAAAAATATGAAAATATAACCTAATGCCAATCAAGTAATTCTTATAAAACTGCTGATAAACAAAACAAACAAACTGACTTTTTTTTAATACACCAACTGAACAAACCCAAATGCTACAGTAGTTTTAACAGAAATATATGATTTATTAGCTTTTTGTACTGCTGTATACATGATTCATTTTAAGTTAGTTTCTCGTTCTACTTTTGAAAATTGAAAAGCAACAATTAAAAGCACTGACGCAGTATAAGGGAATAATACAACACTATCGTTATTATGAAGTCCATCATTTCAATTAGGACAACACTCCATAAAATCAAACTGGCAATCAACGTAACAAATAACGTAAGCTATTAAGATATTTTGCAGTATGTGGTCTGCATATTGATTAGTCTGTCCTGGTTTCAAAGGGGCAACGCAAAGCTGCAGTGGAAAAGTCCTTGGATGAAACAGGGTAATGTTTTCTGTCATATATTTTCATTTTAACTCGAAAAAGTGCCATTTTTGTCTGGAAAACTTTGGTGGATGATATTTCGTTGCTGGAATTGACTGCAATATCAAACATTTTATCATTTTACCAGATCGCCCAGCGGACACACCCTGGATGGGATGCCAGTCCATCGCAGTACACCATTCACAGCTCCCTAAGAGTTGCATTCTGCTTACTGGTGGGAGGAAACTAGAAAACCCAGAGGAAACCCATGCAGACACAGGAGAACAGAAACTCCTAACCACACAGACCGTAACCTGAGCTCAGGATTGTACCAGAGACCCTGGAGCTACAAGACGGCAATGATACGCTGCCACCTTGATTGACTGCTCCTATGTAATTATTTGGTCAGTGTTTAAGAGACAAACCTTGAGCTTTTCTGAGTGCGTTTTGGAAATTGAAAACACTGAACACGACATCCGCGGCACGTTCAGAAGCACTTGTCTGATCTCTAAGACCCCGTCTCATTTCACCTTAGCAATCACAACACAACCTTTACTTCGCTTTTAAGCTGCACTGTGAAAGTCACCTGATCCAACCTTTCTTGAGTTACACCACATGGAGTAGTTTGGTAGTAGAACCAAACACAGCCAGTAGTTGAGCTTTGACTTTAAGACGTTATCCAGGTCACTGATTTATCTGGTCCGACAGGCAGCTATCAAATCCGATGAAATCGTGGATTAGTCTGGAGGACGTGCCGCCTGATCATGAGATGAGGTTATATTTGTAAGCACCAGAGCAGCAAAAAGAGCTTATGGAATGAGCCATGAGTAAGGGGAAACCTAAACTCTATGCCTGGCTCAGAAAAAAGCCAGCTCTTGGCATGCACATGCCTTAGGCAAACTGTGCCAAGGAAAATACCCTGTATTGACTAACCACATCAAAACCTGCCAACAGTGTCGTACATACTTTCTGGAGCTTCATTACCCAAGTAACTGGGGTAACAGTTTACTTTAAGCATGGATCACAAGACTGACTCAACCTTGTCATGACAGAGATCATATACTGACTTGCTATGGCAGTTTATGCTCCATGTAATGTGTGTATACGCACTAGATAAACTGCTGGACACAAATAAGAAGCATTAATGACTGATTTTTGTTGAACATAATTATTTATAAGGTACATTCTGTGCAAATTTTTTAATGAAAGGGTCAAGAACAGAGTCAGAATGCCCTTCGAGATGTAACCATAGCAACAATTGCATTAGAGTAGTCTATTGATATGTGAGCAGGTTCGCTAGAAGTAATAGCAATGACTTTCCATTTCAGTAATGGAGAAGTAAAATAACTACAAAGCATGTTTCCTAAATGCTTAAATAGGCAACAATGGGTCTTCAATGTGTCTTTACCTCAACCTCATTTATTACAGTACAATCCAGAATTAATGGCACCCTTCATATTAAATGAGTAAGAAGAAGAATAGCGCATCCTGTACAACGAGTAATGTTTTTAACGTAATCACACTGGAAAGGTAGATACTGTCATTTAAATATTTTTTTCCCGCAGCTACCTTCCTTAAATAGTGCAACGCATTCTGAAAAAGACTATTACTAAAATGACTAGCACACCATAAGATTAATGTGATGAAATGATAAGATCATGTGTCCAATTCCCTTCAAACTTTAAACTCTTAAAGACTTTTATTTTTCAAATTTCCTTTATTATGGCTCTGATTGTGTTTTCTGATTTTTTATATATATTTTTTTAAAGTGCACTTTCTTCATATTTTGACCTGATGTGCGGTTTAATAGCCATCTGTCTCTCTTATGTTAAAACAACTTTGATTTTCCTCATGGCGATGTATAATAAAGCAGTTTTTATATGTGTATAAAAGTTTCACCAAATATATTTACTGAAAGCGCACACAGACGTTTCTGGAAACTCAACTGCGTTAAAATGTTTTCTTTTTTTCCCCCCCAAATATGATGATTTGTTGCATTATTTTAAACGTCCATTAGCTGTGAGAATCATTTTGATAGCAAATTCTACATATTTCGAAATATATAAAAATAAATTAAAGTTTTTGTTAAGGGAGAGTGGAGTGTTTTCTGTGGACAATTCAATCGTGTGTACTGTACACTTTATACAAGCTTAATAATTCTCTTAAAGGGTGCCAATAATTCTGGAGTGAACTCTATTCCTGTCGTTTTTAAAACAGTCTGTTGAGCTTTATTTATTTCTCATATCTCATACTAAAATTACTAGTGGGTCCCTGGTCAGCATACCTGCTATTACAAAGGTCATAACAAGCCCTTTATGATGCTGCTATCGACTTAGAAATTTCATGATGAAATCCAGAACCTTTTATGAGCAAATGTCACGTTTCTTATAAGGTCAAATCAGGTAACATTTCATTATGCATTATGACAGTTGTAATAAGCATGTCATAACGTATCGTAAAGTGTGTAATAAACCTCACTAAGCAAAACATGACAGTGCAGTTAGATCATTAGACTCAAACTGTCAATTCACAACAATAGCACTTTTATGATATCATTACGTCAGTCTTATGATGACAAATGGTCTGCACTTATATAGCGCGTTTATCCAAAGCGCTTTACACTGTGTCTCATTCACCCACTCACACACACACACTCACACACTGGTGGTAGCAGAGCTGCATGCAAGGTGCTAACTTGCCATCGGGAGCAACTTGGGGTTCGGTGTCTTGCCCAAGGACACTTCAGTATGCCGAGAATCGAACCAAAGAACTCTACGATTAGTGGACAACCCATTCTCCCACCTGAGCCACAGCCGCCCCATGATTTCATGATGCGAGCAGAGTGTTATCACAATTTACAATGTGACAACTATGACCAATCGGATGTCACTGTAACAGAATACTTGCAAGCAAAAAATATTTCACCTTGTAAACTACCTGATAATGGAAAAAACCTGATATTTTTGGGGGCAGAATTCTCCCACACGTACACAGTCAAAGCACACACAATGATCAAGAGCCTTGTTCAGAAGGTCACACTACTAAGTCCTGAGATTTGATCGCAAGCCTTAAATCACTAGGTCAGTCATTTAACCACCGCCTCAGACTGCCACGTACCCTGAACACTCTCCTGAGAAACTTTGAAATATGACAGTAGCATAAATCAAGACGTATGAATATGACTAAAACGTTAGCTCCAGGTTATTATTGGTAAACATAGCACACACATAAAGAAAACAAACATTTAACAACACTCAGCAGCTCCGTGAGAAGGAATTTCAACTCTGTGGTGTAAATTTAATAAGTAGTAGATGCACAGTTCTACTCTACATTCGCATTCCTGTGGTCATGGTCATGTGGCATTAATAGAATGAAGCTAAAATATTAGACTATTACTTTGTTTGCGCTGCTTGAAGCAAGTCTTGGTATTTATTCTTTTCTCTTTTTTTTACAGGATAGCCTTTAAATCTATTCAAATAGCAAGCAAATAGTAATAACAGTTTAATTGGAAACTGCTTTCATAGTAATCAAAAAATATGTACTATTTCTCACTCACTCTCTCTCTCTCCATCTGCATATATATATATATATATATATATATATATATATATATATATATATATATATAGAGAGAGAGAGAGAGAGAGAGAGAGAGAGAGAGAGAGAGAGATAGTACAAAGAGAAAAAATTTACAGCTTACAGGGTTCAGAGGATGTATAAAGTTGTATGTTGTATAAGATTAAAGTGCTTCATAATTATTAAATAACGTTTTAAGCTGTGCTCAAAAAAAATTCTAAGCAGCTTACCTGGGTATACTAAAGATGACGTAAAATGTTTTTTTTGTTGTTTTTTTTTAAACTGAATGGAAATGTATTACTATGAGACAGCCTAAGCACTTCATAACAGATTCATAAGCAGCGAATCAAATATTTATACTGTAGAAAAAGGCATTATAATAAATGAATAGGATGTGTCAGATTCCCGAAGATGATGAGATGTATCACTGGGGTAAAGTAGGGACTTCGTAACACACTCATAAGAACTGATTAAGACTGGAAAAGCAAAGCATTTATAATCATTACATACTATATGTCACATACATAAAGCTTGTTTCTGATACTTATATCACGCTTGTTTTTTTCTCCACACTTTAGCCACATTCATGACATCTACTCTATTTATAACATTGCTACGATGCACTGTAACGAATATATGCCAGCTCTAAAAGTACAATCAAGTAACTTGTTCAAGATATTCATTGACTCATGTGTTATTCTTTATGTCGTTCAATGCTTATGTGTGTGTTATGAATTCATTATCTAAACGACCTTCTGATTTCCATCCGCTTGCAGGAGAAGAATCATAACAAAGATAAAGAATAGACAGTGTTGTTTTGGACAGAATCCCGCTCTTCAAGCACAGCAGTGCAAACAGAGGATGAAGCAGCAGGTGGAAAATGTTCACAGGAAATCAGCATGTGCACTGAGCAAGAGTGAGAGCTATAAATAAACAGGAAGTGAGGGTCCAGAGGACGGGTTCCTCACAAAAAACACTAGCAGAAATGTCTGCAAATGGGAACATATGATGCTAACCTTTGACCTGGCATCTTATCCCGAATGCCCTGTTGGTTAAGGCGTAGAGAGCTGCAAAACAAACGGCCAAAAAAAAAAAAAAGAAGACGGGGATGGGGAAGACAAGCTGAAAACATTACATGGGAGCCATGCCGTGAAAGACATGCACATATACAATGCATAAAATGCATAAACACACATACACACACACACACACACAAATACATGCGGTCTCTCACATTTCATTTGGTGCAAGAGCAAGAACTTTAGGTACGCAGTGCAGAGAATAACGGCTTCATTATGGGATTAAAAAGGTTCCTTGAGCCTTGATAACCCAAACACCTCATTAAAATGTACAAATCCTGCCACGCACAAATATTTTGAGCCAAGAAACGTAAGCACATTCTGTACGGCCTGAGACTCGGAGTACTGGAGCGCAACAGTGAAACTGAATCGATGCCAGAACACAATGAGACTGCACTGAACCATCACCGAGATACATAATGTCTCCTGGTGCTTTACTCTTTATTACGTTTTTGGTTTAAATAAAGGCATTATTCTTCAGCACAGTGTGTTTCCATATTACATGCCACTTAAATGGGGCTACACAAAAAAAAAAAAAAAAATGCAAGCATACACAGTGTGTTCCTGAGGGAAATTGTTAAAGATTCTCTGACCATAATAATAAATTGAAATTAGTGCCTTACAACACTGGTTCACAAAATGGGATCCGGTGACCACCAGGGGTGCGTGAAGCATAACCAAAGGGTGAACGATTTTCTCATTTTGTTACAGAGGTGGAAATCACAACCCACCATTATGAAAGCTATTATAATTATTGAGTTATTTGTCATCTTCTTCTTCTTTTTCTTCATTAGTGTATTTGACTGGGTGCTTGAATTGATGGGTTTAATCCAAACCTTTATAACTCGCCTATAAATAATATGTTAAGAATAAAAGAATAATAATCATGGAGGTGGAACGGTCATGAATTAAAAAAAAAAAGCACTCTAATACATACCCAAAATATATTGTACACATTTAATTGTGGCTAATATTTGAATAGTTGGATTATATTGATGAAATACCGGCCCTGTGTGTATGGAGTCTGCATGTTCTCCCCGTGCTGCGGGGGTTTCCTCCGGGTACTCCGGTTTCCTCCCCCAGTTCAAAGACATGCATGGTAGGCTGATTGGCATGTCCAAAGTGTCCGTAGTGTATGAATGGGTGTGTGAGTGTGTATGTGATTGTGCCCTGCGATGGACTGGTACCCTGTCCAGGGTGTACCCCGCCTCGTGCCCGATGCCTCCTGGGATAGGCTCCAGGTTCCCCGTGAGCATGAAAAGGATTAAGCGGTATAGAAGATGGATGGATGGATGATGAAATACTGTAAATGTGCTGAATTTATTTTATTGTGAAAGGAGTCCCTGGGAGCAACAAATTTGAGGACCACACACGTGAAAAATCCAACCTGATCTCAGAGAGAAAACATTCACATGCAGCTTATCTGAGGCACCTTGTATACGGTTATATGGCTATACACCAATCAGCCATAACATTAAAACCACTGACAGGTGAAGTGAATGACATTGATTATCTCATTACAATGGTACCTGTTAAGGAGTGGGATATATTTATTAGGCAGTAAGTGAACAGTCAGTTCTCGAGGTTGACGTGTTTGAAGCAGGAAAAATGGGCAAGTGTAAAGATCTGAGTGACTTTCACAAGAGCCAAACTGTGATGGCTAGACGACTGGGTCGGAGCATCTCCAAAACAGCAGATCTTGTGGGGTGTTCCCGTTACGTAGTGGTTATCAGTGTACGTTGAATATCGACATATTAAACCTTCACTCGAATGCGCTATATGCTACGTCCTGCACCAACATATTTTAACCAAGCTAACCTCTACCGCTACGTTATTTGATATAACAAATAATTCTGCTTCTTTTATAAATACATGTTTGCTCTTTCCATAACATATGATTAGACTTACCAAGCTCATGAAACGTCTCTTCTTCTCTGCAAACACAATCAGGCAATTCGTTTGGTAAGGTGGTACGGAAAGGTATTTTCAAAATGCGGATAGTGTTTAAGCTGTAAATTCTTTAGACTGTAGAATACTGGGATTTTCTGATAAGTGTCATGACCCTGGTAAAATTATTTATTATACATCGATTATATTCAAATAGTGTAAAAGAAGAAGAAGACATTATTTGTCACATATATAGGTCAGAGTGCAGGGTCACACAAGATAAAACACCGCTGGAGCAGATATGTTTAAGGGCCTTGCTCAAGGGCCCAAAAGTGGCAGCTTGGCAGTGCTAGGGCCTGAATCCCCGACCTTCTGGTCAGTAACCCAGAGCCTTAACCAATGAGCCACCACTGCCAATGGTGTAGTAGTAGAGGTTAGTATTGGTGTAGAACGTGACATACAGAACAGAGTGTAGGTTTGACACGTTGCTATGCAATGTTCACTCGTGCCAGAACGTGGATATTCAATGTATAGAAGGTGGTGCAGAGAAGTTGCATACAAATATTTGGTCTGTGAGACTTAGTTGGAATAATGAAATCATTCTTTATGTGTGTTTTTATTTTTCATCTTCAGTAGCCTCTTTATCCTGGTGGATCCAGAGCACTGGGATCTCAGGAACACTGGTTGCGAGGTGGGAATACACCCTGGATGGGCAGGACACAACGGATACCTCCATTCACAATCTGGGCAATTTACTGTAACCAATTCACCTAGCTGTATGTTTTTGGGAGATGGTAAGAAACCAGAGAACATAGAGGAAACCCACACAGATACAGGGAGAACATGCAAACCTCCACACACAGAGTAGCCCGAGCTCAGGATCAAACCAAGGAGCTGTAAGGTGCCAACACTATCCACTGCTCCACTGTGCCACATTGATTCAATTCTTTTATTTTCACGTTCATTTTTTACATGTGGTTTTTTATTTATGTACTTATTTATTTTTACATGCGATCACATATTATTCACGATAGTCAGTGACTCTGTCTACCATTTGGATCCCATTCACTTTCATGCATAAAGAAATTCACGTTCATTTATGAATATCTGCTACACTTACCATATATCCACCCAGATTTGTTTGTGTATTATGTTACCAATTAAAAGTTCAAATCTGATTCAGGCCTCTTTGTAGTCTTATCAGGAACTAAGCAGGCAGAAAGGGCCTCTCCAACGGATTCAAATCCTCCTGGCTTTCAGGATCTGCCAGTGGGATCAAAGCAGTGGAGCATGTCGGAGAGAGAGTTAATACGAGCTTAATCTTCCCAGTGTAAATCTAATCACATGGAGAGAGAGAGAGAGCGAGAGAGAGAAAGAGAGAGAGGGCGAGAGCAAGACAGGTAATGACAGAGTTATAGAGAGACACAGAGAGAAAGGCAGACTGAGAGAGACAGCGAGTGAGAGAGAGAAACAAACAGAAAGACACATTGTGGTACAGTATCCCAGAGAGAGATACTGAAAGACTGACAGAAACAGGAATAGTGATCCTGAGAGACAGACATAGAAAGACAGTCAAAGAGAAAGAATATAATAGACAGAGACAGAAAGAAACAGACACAAATATAGAGACAGCAAGAGATACAGAAACAAAAAGGCAGATAGAGATAAACGCAAAGAGACAGAGAGGAAAATAAACTGAAAAGACTGCATGAGAGAGGTAGAGGGAGAAACACAGGGAGACAGATACAAATATAGAGATGGAGAGAGAGAGAGAGAGAGAGAGAGAGAGAGAGAGAGAGAGAGAGAGAGAGAGAGAGAGAGAGAGTCCTGTTTCACACAGAACACAGAGCGGAACAGATTTGAGCAGTGGACATATTCGAAATGGGCATGAAGATGTGCTGCACATATTCTGACACTCATTCATCAAGAGTTAGTACTCTAAAACATTATCCATACACACCCTGATAACCTGTTACAGCACTATGCTGTTACAACCGATTCACCAGATGATTAGCCTGAGTATAAACAGCCTAGCTTAATGATAACTCACATTAACGATACAAGATGATAACATAAGTCAGAAAAGCCTATAAACTATCCATGGGTATACTATCCAGGCTCACAAAGCTGCTAGAAGTCACAAGATGATGTCATAGACAAATTTGCATATTCATTCATGCAAACATGCAACGTTTGATCGTTGGGAGACAATGGTGACCAGTGATCGGTCTTTGGGAATAGTGGCGATCAGTGATTGGTCATTGGGAACAATGGTCATCAGTAATCGGTCATTGGGTGACGATGCTGGTCAGTGACTGGATGCTGGTAGACAAGGGTGATCAGTGATTGGTCATTGGGAAACAAGGGTGATTGGTGTTTGGTCATTGAGAATAATTGCGATCAGCGATTGAGTGTCGGAAACAATGATGAGCAATGTTTGATCGTTGGGAGACATTGGTGATCAGCGATTGGTCTTTGGGAATCAGTGGTGATCAGTGACCGGGAACATCAGCCAGTCAGGCAAATGGAATAATAAATGAAACCAAGCTAAATGCTAAGTTAGCAAAAATTCTCAGCAGTGGCCTGCTCCTGATTCAGATTCAGCAAATAAATTCAGTATCTAAAGCCTATTTTCCTTCGATATCTGTTGCATAATATTGTCTATGATACGTGACTACATGTTAAGTTTCTGTTCATCATTTGGATTACAACAGCTGGGTGCAAGACTACACCTGCCCGACTTTATCGCGTTCTCCTCCAACAATCCTTGAGGAGTGAGTTAAGTGAGTTATCATGTCCACTCATTTCTAGTGGAACTTACACCAGTGACATGATCACAGAATTTCTAAAGGGCAAATAGTATATTTACGTGCATTTTCAATAGCAGATAGGTGATTGAAATGCTTGTGAAGCGTAGCTAAAATAGCGGCGAAGAGGGAAACAAACCTCTTCATGTGGTGTGAAGAGGCATTGATTTTTGACAACTGTGACTGATTTGAAGCACAACATGATGGCATATTTTCCATGTCCGGTGTAACACTAACAGACACAAATGTAGAGACAGGAAAAGAGACACGGAGAGAATAATACAAACGGAGACAAAGAGAAAAAGACACAGACCGACCATGAGGTAAAGTCATTGAGAGAAAGAGAGAGAGAAGAGAAGACTTTCCTTCAGCTCTGACTATGGTGAATGCTTTGCCCTCCAGAATCCAGATGACCTCTTTGCATCTTCCTGGAGCCACTGCCATGAACAGCGCCAGTTCTGAATTTTGGCCCAGCATTTGGCTCTAAAGCTTCGTGTGGTACACAGTGCAGATCTCTTCGCTAGCTCAGTGTGGTGCCAGGCTTTTATTAGTATCTTCTACCTCTGCACTTCAGGACATCCCCTGGAGTGCAAGAATGTGACGGATGACGGCAGAAGCTGAAACACTGCAATCAAGAAAGACAGAGCTCCTGCTGTCCCTTTCATTCACCCTTATCCTGTCTCTCCTCTCTTCTTCAGCCAGTTTCAATTACTGCCTGCGTACGTGACGGGCCCCTGATTGCACACGAACTGCGATTGGGGACACACTAACCTTGGGCTTGACGTGTTTCCCTGGAGATTCCTGAATCTTTTTCAGGACGTGAACATTTCCAGGACTCTTGTGAACAAAATGGAAATTTCTATCGCACTGTAAAATAACAGAAGTGAAGACTCCGGATCTTTTTAGGTGCTTTTCAACCCAGGAACATTTTCAAGAATAGAGGAGCTTGACGTATCTTTTCACAGCAGGAACATTTTTAGGAAAACATTTCCCTCAGATGTGTTGGCAAATTACACATCTACAATTACACTGTAATTACTTAGCATTAGCATCAACCACAAACTAAACTAAACCTTCATGGGGTCCACCATACTGAGAAATGTCAGCATTGGGTTATACACTCATGAGCTCATTATGAGGTGTGCGAATTTCTTCTTATAAGTTGTAAATAGCACGAGACCGGGCCGTTCATGTCGAATCCTTTCATAAACACGGTACCCTGATGAATTTAGCAATATTCTGAGGGTTTTGGTTTTTTTTTTATATATGCAAGTTGAAAAAGCACCAGAGGAAATGTAAGAGACATGTACACACTCACTCACTCACTCTCACTCACTCACTCACTCGACCACTCAACAAAAAAATCACAGGTATGCACCCATGCTTCGTTTCATCCTGCCCCACGTGTGATTCCGTGACAGGTGGCGCTTAAACTAAATGAGATAAGAGAGACTTGCGGCTCAGTGCACAGATGCCTCAGACACCGTGGGGTTAGAAAAATCGCATTAGCTGTTACTTACAGCTCCGTGAGTTGATTTGTGAGTCAAGCAGCTTTCTTCTCGAGCGAAGCCAGATATATCGCGCTCCCACAGCCGAAGCAACAGCTGGAATATCATGCGTACAAGCCATGCAGAGAACGCTGCGCATTTGTCAGGCTGCCAGCCGTGCTCAGCTCGCTAATAATATCCTCACATGCCTCTGAACGTAATTACACCAAATGCGAGGCTATTTTGACCTCAGCATAAGGCTAAATGTTTGGGCTGGGAAACATGCCTTCACTTTATTGGTTGTGTGCGGAACATGCAGCAGCGGAGAAATAAAACATGCTAATGTTGTTAATGCAAGAGCTGCCGGCTCATCCTCTGAATAGACTTGATGAACTGAGTGCCGTTGTACGCGGAAAACATCTTGTGATGTAAATGTGTTTTTTTTTGGTGTGTGTGTGTGAGAGAGAGCTCATCACTGTGAGTACAAGAGGAGAGGAGCTCATGAGTAGTGCATCTCATTGGCCATCTACAGTGATTGCACAGTCATTTTTACAGGTATTCGGTATTCTAAGATCATTCTTATTTGCAGTGTAGGATCATGGTGGGAACTGTCTTTTGGATGAGTGTGTTTTAAAGCGTTTCGTCTTTTGTGGTTAATAAATGAACACCTCGATTATTATAACGAAGATCAAGTCAAATTTCCTTCTTGAGCTTGGACGTACGGGTTTGTCCTGCAAGTGTGTATTTATGTAAGGAATAAAACACGATGGAATGAAATGTTACAGGAAAATAATCAACAACAGGGTGGTGTAACAGAACGGTATGTCCCAGAGTGTTTTATTCCTCTTATACCACAGCAATTTGTCTTTCTTTTAAGTGATATTTTTTATACATTTATAGTAATATTTAATGTTGTGGAATGTCCATGAGGCAAGTTAGCTCCTGTTCTCACTTACATTATAGCAGCTATAAACATCCATTTATTCAATTAAATTTGATTTGTGTAGCGCTTCTAACAATGGACATTGTCTCAAAGCAGATTTACAGAAACATATAAACACAGGATACAGATTTTGAGTGTGTGAATTTATCCCTATTGATCGAGCCGGTGGTGACGGTGGTGAGGAAAAACTCCCTAAGATGATCTAAGGAAAAACTTTGAGAGGAACCAGACTCAGAAGGGAACCCGTCCTCATCTGGGTGACAACGGATAGTGTGAAAGGAAAAGAAAGTTCTGTACCTGTAGCTGTACCTCTGACGGTTGACGGTCTAAGCACTGACGCTGGAGACTCCTTGCTAAATAAATGTCACTATAGCTATAGCTGCGCTATATCAACAATTACTAAGAATGAGACAGAATATCGTTGTCTCGTATATTGCGATATAAAATACTGGTGAGATGCATTCAGTTTCTCTAAGGTGTTTAAATCTTTAAATCATGTTAAAATCTAAGCCTGTGTGCTGTGCCTGTGTTCTGAAAGGATTCAGAAACATGTCGTACGTTGTCCTAGCTGTGACATAACCGGAAATTAATTTCAGAGGGATGAAGAAATATATATAATTAAACTGGTAAGTGTAATGTATTCGCGCATTTCAGGCGGAAGTCGGACAGCAGTAGGACACGAAACTGTTATTTAGTTTAATAATTTAAGGCACAATCTACCGCCAAACAATCTTTCCATATTAATAACGTTGTTATGAAATACACTTATGACACTGAAAAAGATTAATAATAATGTTACACCTTATATTATAAATCCTGATCTAGTTTTCTTACAATAGTTTCATACAGTGTATAGTGATATTGCAGTGGTTGGATTTATTGTCATTACAAAATGAATGTATTCAAATGTGATATTTTATTTGTAAGGGTAAATATCGTCTCATGAAGCCTGTATAAGGATCTGTTTAGTATAGTGGCTTTAGTGTACAGTCTCATGGCTAACAATTATACATTTTTAAATGTTTTGAAGTGGACCGGCCACCATGCAAGTCTATGCGCTTGTTGCTACTATATAAATGTTAACGTATTAGAACGAGCAAATTAATATAAACCTTGCAACCATAATTACTGTTGGAATTCTGTGAGCTGTGGTATAAGATTATATATACATATATATATATATATACACATATATATATTAATCAGTCAGGGTTTCAAAACTGAATTAACACAAGTCGCCAGTTCATTATATGGAGTGGAACGTTTTGCATCAAAACATCAAACAATCTGATATAAATGTTGTATGTTGTATTAAGGTATATATGTATTAGGCATGTGCTGATCATCATACAATATACTGCAATATTAAACACACATGATATCATTATGGTGGACACTTCCAACTGTCATTGGGTTGGTGACCCTCAAGGGTGTGTTATAGACCCCTTTAAAATGTGGAACATAATTGCAGGGGGAAATCATTCCTGTGGTACTTTTACCATACCGCTTATCCTACACAGGGTCACAGGGGAGCCTGGATCCTATCCTAGGGAACTCTGGGCACACGGCAGGAGACCAACCCATCGCAGGGCACACACACATTTGGAATTGCCAATCAGCCTACACCGCATGTCTTTGGACTGGGGGAGGAAACCAGTGTACCCGGATTAAACCCCCGAAGCATGGTGAGAACATGCAACTCCGCACACACAGGGTGGAGACGAGGTTTGAACCCCCAACCCCGGAGGTGCGAGGCAAACGTGCTAACTACTAATACCATAATTTATTTCTTATTCTGAAAGTGTAGTCATCATTTCGGGAAGTGTGTCAAATGTAATAGTCAGCAGAACAAGAGTTGTCTTCTATGGTTCCTCATTTTGGTTGAATTTGAAGACGTTCTTCTCAGAGTTCCTCTTTTAAATGTGTTTCATTTGTGGCTCTCCAATATGAACAACCACAGATAAACATTGGGGAATTCATCTTTTTATATATAATATTCTGTAATATCATGTTATGATTGCAAACAATGGTGACATTAATTATCACATGAAACTTTAACATCAGCACATACTTCATAATAATGGTTCCATTTTTAAATAAAGAACTGGTGACTTACTGTGTAGTCAGTCTATATTTGTGTAAATGTGTGTAAGGTATGTGTGGCAGAAAGTTAGCGTGTATAACAGAAGTGAAAGCCCCTGTAAGCGAGCCCCAGAACCCCGGCTGCCCACGGTAGCGGCAGGCTACTCACGCTGGCAATGCCCCCAAGAGCGACGTGTCCAGCCCCAGCAACAGTCGATGTGAGTGCCATAGCGGCAAAGCCCATTGGATGAGGCCATCTGCCTGGGCCACCTGTCAAGACACAATAAAAAACAATCATAAGATCTCAGTAGAATCAGTTCAATTGACTTCGGCGAATGTTTATTATGGAGCCACAAGCGTGCACTGCAATGTTTTCAATACAATAGTGTTTCTCCTCTAATGACATATAATGTCAATTCCTAGAAAACTATTCAAGAGGCGGCCTGCAGGATGAATACAGGCATTTCTACTGTGTTAAATGGATCATCAGTCTGCGGCTAGTTATTACAGTAAATAATATGAATTAACAGCAATTTCCCTTTGGATCTCTGCATTAAAAGTAATACAAAACACTAAACATTCAAAATGGTGTATTTGCTGTTCACCCTAAGTTATTCACATCACCACCAGCTGTGGCCAGCTGTTGGACCCAAACAGTCAATTAAAGTTTTATGCTCAAGCTACCATCTATCATCATTCAGAGATCTAGCAAAGCTTGGACTATTGATATTGATTTTGTTGTTTGTTTGTTTGTTTGTTTTGGGGAGGGGGGGCTGCTCTGTTTTTCATGGCTTCTGTCTGCTAAACTTGAGTAGGACACCATGACTAGCTTATATTGATTACAGAAGAATTCTACAGTCTTTCCAGGATTTCGTAGAAATGAATGCAAAATCGAGCAGATTCTGCAATTGTTGGAGGAGCTCGCAATTTTTCAAAATCACCACAGATTTTCCGCAGATTTGGGCCAAGACAAGTCATGTGACATCATGACAACGCGCATTCAGCCAAAACCCTCTTCGATTCACGTGCGTCGAACATGAGTACAGCTAAAAGGTCTCGTTTACCAACAAACATCAAACATGCGAAAGACCACGCAAAACTATTTCTTTCAATTACAGTCTCGCCAGTTCAAGTAGTTTACCGCGAAAAAACAACAAACATAAAAACTTAAGTTACATAAAAATTTTGAGAAAAAAAACAAAAACAAGCCACAGCAAAATCGAGCATTTTTGTCCGCATCAATCACAAAAACTCCGCAAAATCCTGTACGGATTGATTTTAAGTGTCATTTTGCTATTTCTACGTAGATAGTGGGTGAAGCTAACAGAAATAAAGATAGAAATAAGGAACGTCCTTTAAAAAGTAAGTTCCCCGTGTATATGTTATTTAAACACAGTATAATTTTATGCTTGATCATATAACTTATACCACAGTGCTGTTGAATTCTGGATTCTGACTGAACGGATCTTGATTAACTTTTAAAACAGCACCTCTTGCAGGTTTATATGAATGCGCTTGGTGTAATACGTTATCTATAGTAACCACTGATTCACAGGGACACTCCACATAACCAAAAGGTTTTCTGTGAGGAGATATTTATTTAACATTTTTGTAAGGAGTCTCCAGTGTCAGCACTTTGTAACAGTCAGTGCTAAAGCTGCACCATTTTTTGCACGTTTCCTGCCACTTAAGTTTCACCAGCTAGAGGTTTTTGCAGATTCTTGGTAATGTGACACGTAATTTTTTTTTATTCATGAGAGATAAAAAAAGATGCTTGTGAGGGAACAACTCTTTATAGCTGTTATAATGTAAGTGCTAATAGCGTCTAACTTGTTTTGCGGATGTTCCACAGCATTAAATGTAACTATAATTGGAGAAAACATGATGTGTTGTTCTTTATTTAAAAAAAATAATAATAGTTGATAAATTGCTGTTGTATAAGAGGAAAAAAAAATGTGCTCTTACAGGAAAAAATAAACATGCTAGGACAATAATTAACTTCGAGGAAGTAACAATAACTCCTTTTCGCAATGGGTCGCTGATGATTTTCCTATAATAGCACACCCTGTTATATTTTATTCCTTAAATATCAAATGTGTACACCATTTCCTGCCCAAATATCTTGTTTCACTTGCAGATGAGTCACTTGTTGGTTTGACTTGCACAGTCGTCCATGAGAACATATTCTGGCCATGATCATATAATTAGTGAAATATAGAAGTGAAAGCAAAAAACAAAAGCAAATGTTTCTTTGATTTCAACAAAGGCCATTTTCACCTGGTATATGAGTGCCTGTGGTGTGTGTAATATCTCTGAGCCTGTCTGGCTGATGCTGCTTATCCTCTTCATCAGTGAGTCAATGACACCTTATCTGCATTCACACTGCCTCCATTGTATGTGCAGATACAGGGGCTGCAGATAACGGCAGTGTGAATAATCACCAACGTCGTTCAGTGATGGAGGCGAGACGAGCTCTATCCGCTCCCCCCACAGACACCCTAGCATCTACTAGCAACGGTGCAGAAAATGATAATAGCGCTGAACGAAATACAACATGACCCAAAGGAACGAGACGCTCTTTTGCGGGGGAGATTTTGTTTGTTTAATCCACTGTAGGTCATTTCTCAGTGAAATGAGGAGGAGATGTCTTTATACTAAGATGAACTGTTCTTGCAAATAGTCCCAGTTTCTTGGCAGTCCCCAGCAGGATTACGATTATTTTCTTTTTCTTTTAAACTAGAAGAACGAACCATATAAGGGCTCAGAAAATGAGCAGCAGATTCCAAAATTTGGTGATCGCATGACCTAGATGGATCAGGTGCTCTTTGCCAAAATGTGAGACTAAAAATAAACTTTAGTGTAATATTCCTTGGAGATGTGACCATTTTGAGAAAGGAGAAGGAGAAAAAGAGGGATGGGGGATAGAGAAGGTGGGGATGGGATTGGAAGACCTGTGATAAGAGTACGGCATTGTTAATTCCATCCACACACACCTCAATCCCCTTCGATTAGCGTCTACTGGCAACTGGCAATGCTAATGCCGCTGGCTGCCCATGCTGCCAATCACTGGGAGAGCAGGTTTGATGGAAAGCAGACATGGCAGGCCTGGGAAAAAATGTTTGTGTGCTGTCTGGCACAGAGACAGGGACATGACTCTTCACAAAGACTCCGAAGTCACAGCGGGCATGCTAAGCACCAGCGTCTGGCTTTACTCTGACACCGTCATTGTTTGGTCTCTTGTTTCTTGACTCGGACACACACAGCTGGATGGACACTTTTTGCCTTGGCTGTATCCTCAGGGTCGAGTCTCTGATTACTCAGTCCAATCAAAACATGCACCTAAATACTGACTGCTAAATGATTACTAAAATATTAGCCATGATACTAAATCTGATCATCCCTGATTATACTCATTTATATAATAAAGACGCTAATCAGCTCTAACAAAGGTGCAGGCTGAGAGATATGAGCAGCAGATTGCATTATTGCGAGCGCTGATAATTAACATGGCTGATCTCCAGATAGGCATTTTAACCCTGGTCGCAAAACCAATAAGGTTTCTGCAGTAATGTGGCAGTGCTCCTAGCAGCTGAGTGACGGATCATTTGCGTAGCTGCGTAGCGGGGTTTGCAGAGACACAATGAGTGAGAGAGAGAGAGAGAGAGAGAGAGAGAGAGAGACAAACGGCATGTTGATGCAATGGAGGATCATCAACCATGTGTGAGTTATGAATAAGGGAGAAGAGCAAGAGAACAAATAGACATAGCAGCAAAACAAAGACAGAGAGATGTAATCAGAGAGAAAGATGAACAAAATATTGAGATGTACAGCAAATACAGCCCATATGTAAGGAAAGAGAAAAGTAGAATAAACAAGAGCTACAGTAGTGTTGGGGCTAGTACTGGTCCAGAAAAAACAGGATTTTCTTTTTAAAATAATTCAAAATTAAACATTTTTATGATGCCAGAGAAAATTCCAGTATCTGTGTATCAATTTATTTACAATATGACAAAAATATCATATCACGATACTTGAGGACATTTCTACGATACACGATGCCTATCACGATATATACTTCGCTAACAAACTGACCGCAAAACAGTAGTACAGTAGAAAAATAAACAAAAAAAAAACTGTTCAAATGACTTTGATGGTACTTTTCTTTAATGCCTTAAGATTACTTTTTTTTCAAGAATGTCAAATCAATTGTGGAATAACTTATCACGATATCGATATTATATCAATATATCGGAAGTAAGCATTTTGGCAATCTCATTAAGAACCAGATAACATTTCTGCCACTTTAAGAGCCAAACCATTGCATATTCCAACGTATATTCCAACGTACGTTAACTTTAAAACGCTGTTTTATGCACAAAACCAAGCACAACAACTTTTTGGAAGTGAAATTATTATTTTGTTGTTGTTGTCGGTGTTGTTGGATAAATGCACAGAATGAAAACGTACCAGCACTGGCACTTTGTTAGTAGAAAAGTGATAAATGAGAGGTGGACAATGTGTGGACTCTCATGGAGAGCCATCTGGCATGTGTGATGTATGAAGGACTAGAAAAAAAATTATAAAGTAGACGACGTACAGAAATGAAGTGAGAGAACAATAAAGAGAGAAGAAAAGAGAGAGATCTAAAAATCATGGTAATCCTACCAATTAATAGTAAAGGGGTTCTTAAAGGGTTCCTCAAGGGTTCTTCAGATACTTACGGGTTTTTAGCTTCTAACTTGAAGGCTTATCTGATAGGAAATCATTCTGTTGGAGGGTTCTTCATAGAAGAATAATCATTACTCCAGAGGAATTAGCCAAACAAAACCGTTTAAGGGTTTAGAACAGTAAGGGTCCCTTAATTCATTTCCATTTCATAACCTAAGCATGATATACTGTATATAAGGTTCTATCTGCCATCCTTTCTTTACCTAGATAGCACCTTACAGTACTTGGATCACAATTTGCCACATCTTTGCCTGAATTATGAAACCCCTACCTCCAAGCTTCCACATGTCTGGTTCCTGGTTCCGGTCCAGAATCCACAAACAAAGCTTTTTTTCCAGCATGGAATGATTTGAGATAAGACACAAGCTCCCAAAACAGCACTTCCACCTTGCTGGTGGGGAAAAAAAAAAAAGCGCTAAAATGGGGAGCTCTGACAGGCCAGTTGGTTGTACGTATGGAGAAAGGATGGCATAAACAAAGAACAACGTGACAGAAGAAAAGTGGATCAGGAGAAGAATGAAGACAGATATGAACCGAATGTCAACCCTATGGAGGCATCTGACATGTGTGTTTTATGGGAGGAAGCCTGATCTCACCTCCCTAGTGCCAAGAAAGAAGGCACACGAGTCACCGTGTGCCAACCTGCAGTTTGTGAACCCTGGACTACATCCAATGAGACGCCAGAGTGAGAGGAATCATGAGATAGAAAACGAAAGGGGGGGGGGGGGGGGTGAGAAAACGAGAGAAGTAGATGCCTGGCGCCAGGATCCATGCTTAGCTTGGTGTAAAATGACTGTCACAACTAATCCACACATATTCGAACGCCTGACCTCATCCTGTCAACCACACACTCTCGACGGCTTATTTTGTCTGCATTCAGCACTTACATCCATCTCCTGGGTGGAGTAATTTCTCTTAAAAAAATCTCTCCTTGTGGTTCATAAGTAGAGGCCAAGATCTGAATTGTTGGTAGGAGGCTGCGATTTGTGTTCCAGCGCAATTAAGGGTGGAACATGAGTCATGAAAAATTCTCTAGTCTAACACAAACGCCTGAAGCCATTTTTACAGTCCCATATGAAATTCATATTGCGTGTCACACCATCATTTAATATGTACACAGTCTTCCCATGAATAATGGTTTAATGAAGCATGGCACGGGTTGAGGGGGAAAAAAGTGCCTTTAATACTCCACATTCCTGAGACACCTCCTCCGATTGGCCTACAATCAGACACGGGTCATCAAAACACACACTTGACAGTCACATCCCACACTCGTACGTACGGTGTGCACTGAAACAGGAGTTTGCCAGAGAGCACATCCTCACGTCTCGCTCCGGCAAGCTAATGAAGGCTAATCGCTCATAATGGAAAGGGTAAATATAAGATTCCAGCAATCTGTGTGTAATGACCAAGCAGAGGAAGCTACATTAGTGCGACTGGTCATTGGTCTCTTGGCTGCTGAACGGATATAAGCAGATGAAATGCATGTGTGCACAGATAATTGCTGAGCAACTGACAAAAGCTGAGCTAGATTGTACCCAGTGATTTAGAAGAAAAGAATAGCATGGAGCCCCTCTCACAGGAACTAATGATGAGCTTATTGAGGCACAGCAGCAAATGGAGCGGGGGTTAGCAATATTGTGCAACCTGCATCTAATATTGGAATATCTTTGAGGCCAGGATATTAGTAATTGTTATTACAGCTCATTCTCTGGAGTTGAATGCAGTGATAGATGTGGTGTGTCATCATGCAACAGGGGAGATTCAGCAAACGGGTGGTTACTGGTTGATGTTGGGTTTAAACTGTACAGTCCATATTGCACAATATAAAATAATTCTTTCGTCAAGATTCATAGAAAGCAACTTAGTGATGCAGAATACAATCCAAGGGTGTGGATGTGAGTTAAAGGCCTAGTACCGATTGGTTCTCTGGAAGTCCATCCATCCATACATCCATTTCCTGTACCGCTTATCCTACACAGAGTCATGGGGAGCCAGGAGTCTATCCCAGGGGACTTGGGGCACGAGTCGAGGGACACATCGGATGGGGTGTCAACCTATCGCAGCTCACAATCGCACACACACTCACATACTCATTCACACACTATGGACAATTTGGAAATGCCAATCAGCATGTTTTTGGACTAGGAGAAGAAACCCTCGAAGCAAGGGGAGAACATGTAAGCTCCGTGATCACAGGCAGGAGGCGGGAATCAAACCCCCGAAGACGTGCTAACCACCATGCCCCCAACACCCCCCACCGCCCATCCAGTCAGGGGTTGATTTAGTTTTAAATTAAATCCAATCCAAACTTATAGGTATGAGTCCAAAGCTCAACTGGTTGTCCAGATTGTTTTTAACTTGGATTTTCACATGTGAACTAGCAGAGAGTCTGAATTGATTTAGTTTTAAATCAGACAGAATCCAATCCAAGCATACAGGTACGAGTGAAGGTCCAGGTCCCAAAGCTCAAGTGGTTCTCGGGCAGTCTTTGAACTCACACCTATCGCAGCCCTGACACAAACCCTAACTGTTCCAACTGAGAACCCTAAGGATTCCAGAAACTTTCAGTTGAGCACAGAGTAAACAACAGTGGAGACTTTCTTTCAATATGTAATATTTGCCACTATAATCAAACTGGCAAGCAAATTTGTCATAAAATACGAATAGTTTTCTATGAAACTGAGGCTAAATCAGTTTTTGTCAACTGTCCTGGTTGGTTATATACAGAACGACAATCTAGATATATTTTTGAGTCCTTTGCCTCTGATGCTCCATTAAACCTAATGGTATACAAGGGCTGAGGCTAATGACTGGTTTAAAAGTTTTGAGTAGATGAAAAACATGCTGAGTTTGGAAAGACTCACTTAAAATGGATAATTTGTTTGTAATGATTTGTTTGTTGGCCATCACAATATATTGATGGTGACTTCCCCAAGCGAAACACAACCTATACGACTCCTCTGACCTTGAACCACTAAGCACTAGTCGGTTCTCAGCAAACTGCACTAATGAGTTTTTCTTTCGATTAAATCCGTCATTGTGCTACAAAACGATTGTATGCACTTCAGGTGTGGCTCGACCCATTAGACACGACTTCTAAATGGCCCTGCCAAAGGACAGGAAATAATGAATAGGTCTCTCATAGTGCCTTCTTGGAGAATATCCTGTCAATGAATTTAGCTTGAGGCAAGTGAAGTAGGTTTATAAGCAGTGGAAACTGGAAAATAATGACTTTGGTGACAAGCTCCGTCCATCAAGGCTGGCATTAATAAAGCATCCTCGAGGGTTAATGTATGATGATTATGCGCTGGCCAGCCAGCCCTAAAAAATGTCAGCATATGAGACCCACTGGGATTTTTCACAAATTGAACCTTTGATCAGAACGTAGTACACACACTACCAATGAGGGCTGGTCATGACATAAGATAGAAGACTAAAATCTAATCAGTCAATAGCTTGGCAAGGAAACTAGCAGGGGTTTTAACTGATTGCATAGTAAGAATGATATGGAGCAAACTATTACATGCATACTTAAAGACAGACAGCTGCCTTCACAATTTCAATTCTGTAATGGCCTTCTGGCTTCAGGCCATGTTTCCTCCAAATATAGGTAAAATATGGTAAACATAAAGCTGTAACCCTTTCATTAAAAAAACAAACAAACACTAAACGTATGGATCGGCTACACATAGACTTAAGCTAAACAGCCTTGAATCCTATGTTTTTGTTTGGTCCATGCAGAACTATTGATATTTTATTATGGAGGGGAAAAAACAGTTCTTCAAGAGATCTTTAAGGGATCAAAGCTAATAAATTAGCTAACAAGAAAGTGTATTACTTGGAACCCCTAGGGAAACATTCCAAGACCCTTTTGGAAGCTCGGAAACCCTTTATTATCCAATGAACCATGAAATAAAGGGTTAACACGGTTCATTGGATAATAAAGTGGTTCCTTGCTTCAAGAAAGTCGTACAGCTTGGAACCTTTAATGTTAAACACTCTGTTATAGGGTACAACTTGGAACTTTTAATGTTAAACACTCTGTTATAGGGTACAACTTGGAACTTTTAATGTTAAACACTCTGTTATAGGGTTCTACTTGGAACCTTTAATGTTAAACACTCTGTTATAGGGCTCTACTTGGAACCTTTAATGGTAAAAAGACTCTGTTATAGGGCTCTACATGGAACCTTTAATGTTAAACACTCTGTTATAGGGCTCTACATGGAACCTTTAAGAGTGCCCCAGAGAGACAAAGAAGAGCCCTTAAGGCTTCTAAACTTCTAAGCGTGTAAGGTGACCTGGATGCTGAAAGTACAGTTGAATGTTTCTTCAAGGATTCTTTGGTTAAGTGTTTTTAGCTTCATAAAAGGATTCAATTTGAAACCTTCTCTAATAGGAAAGCACTCAGTTGTTGGGTTCTATGTAAGACCTTTATAAGCTCCCTGAAAGGGACAACTGAAGAACCCTTAAGGGTTCCAATTTTTTTAAGAGTATAGGGCGACCTGGTGAGAAGTAAGGCAAGAGGTCTCAAAAACAAGAATCTAAATTCTAAAACAGTCCACACTTCAAAGGTTCTCCAAGAGTTCTTGGAAGAGAGTACTTACATAGCCTCCTAAAGTGAGTCTACTTAGAACTTTCTCTAGTAGAAAAACGATCAGTTGCATGATTCTTCTAGACAAGCGAGGACCCTTAAAAGTGACTAGCTTTAACAGTTTTTTTAGACCTTGCTTCTTTCAGGCTGTCGAGTGCCATCATCAATCCCCGACCCACTGTTCTCTTTTTTCAAATCAGGTCAGGTCTGAAAAATCCTGAAAGCAAATGTGGACAAAAGAACTGATTGTGGGTGCTACAGTGACTGTGCTTGCGTTAAAATCTAGCATCCCTGTGGTTAACTTATGAATATTCCTGCACATTGTGCATGGCTGACAAGGTCTCCCTCTGCGAGCCGAACATTGACAAATAAATTGAGGTAAAAGAAGGAAGCATAAAACTGAAAAGATAATAAGTCATTGAGCAAGGATTGCGCTATTTTTAGTTTCTCGGAGCCCAAAATAATGGATGTTTTATTTTACGGCACAGCAGGAGTGCAGTATATTCAGACATCCATCCTTTCTGCTAACGCTTTAGTGGCTGAGTATTTACTGTAGTGCAATCACCATGTACAACCTCAAGACATGATCAATGCACCGCAGCATTCAAGTTTGCTTACCCACCAGTCTTGCACTGGGAATATCTTTTTTAGTGTTTCCTTGCTCCAACACACCCATTTGAACTTGTTCATGACCTGATGAATTGGGTCAGGTGTGTTAGAGCAGGGGAACTCCAGGAGCAGGACGCACAGGAAACATAGCTGTAAGTGGAGACTGCAGCACCACATGTCCAGGGAAAGTTAAGCTTAGGTGTATTAATAAAGCCGCATGATGCAAGGGCTTGAAACTTACTTTTAAAAAAGCCCACTGGGGGGTAAATGTAGATATTACGGGTGCCGAAAGCGAGTGCGCGTTATTACAGAGGAAGAATTTGACCTGCAATAATCTGAGATCAGGGTTAGGTTCATGTGAAGCTCAGGGTGCTCTCTGGAGACTTGGCGCGCGCGTGCGTGCGTGCGTGCTTGTGCGTGTGTGTGTGTGTGTGTTGTTTGCAGGGTTCCTCCTCACATAGTTCAGCATTACATGTTAGGACATGAAGCCAAAAGCCGGCACCCCGGCGTGCGCTTTTAGTCTTATCTTTCAATCAGAAGGAAACATTCACACTTGCACTCAAATCAGGCTTCCTGTGCTGTCCTTCCATGTTTTATAAAACAATATAGCCTGAGCATAATGTACAATATTAAACTTAATTGTAAACAAACTACACGGATTAAGGAATTCAAGCATTTCAGGGATTGAAGAAATTCAACTGTCGGGGATTTTGCGTGGATGTCAAGTAAAGTGCGCACCAGTTGTTGAGTATATTGGGGGTATTAATAACCTACCTATCTGTGCGCTCAAATGATCCAAATGCGCATAAATTGTGCGGGACAATCGTGATAAAAAAAAAGAAGAAGAAAAAAGCACAAGTCATCAAACTATACATTTGCACAGTGCAGCATTTATGCAAGAAAATAATTCAGAATATGCAAACGGGAATCTCTGTGCTTACCTTCCATCAAACTCTGCGCTCACCCCGATCCAGCAAAGCCACAACACGATCAACTTTATCAACATCTCCGCGTGCGTTTGCGCAAAAATCCGACCCAACCTCGGAGCTCTCCGGTATTTCAGCACAGTGTAAATGATTCAGGGACAGAAGTTCACAGAAGGTCCGACATGGGAAGAGTAGAGACAGAGTTCACACTGCGTCCTGTTCATGTAGTAGGTCTGAAGCGCACTGGTCTGGTGCTGAGAGTCCGTTGCTTCTATATACCGCGTGAAGCCAAGTGCACTCTGCTGGCGCTCACAAAGCTGATGGAAGGAACCGATTCACGAAGGAACCGATTCCTTTCGAACGACTCGTTTAGGAAAATCAATCAGGTGAATCGATTCCTAAGACGATAGAATCGGAAAATGTTTTTTTCCTCCATGCCTTTGGCAGGCACAGTGACACCTTAACAACATGTTGTCTAGGGTAGGTGTCTAAGATTTGATTCCTAACTTTCCATGGATATATATATATTAGATTATCCATTTTCTCTAGGCTACACTTTATCCTACATTGAGTCACAGGAAGCCTGGAGCATATCCCAGGGAACTCGGGGCACCCTGGATGGGGTGCCAACCTTCAGGACACACCCATTCACACACTATGGACAATTTGGAAATGCCAATCAGCCTAGAACGCATGTCTTTGTACTGGGGGAGGAAACCGGAGTACCCGGAGGAAACCCCCGCAGTACGGGGAGAACATGCACGCTCCGCACACACAGGGCGGAGGCAGGATTCGAACCATCAATCCCAGAGGTGCATACAAGCATGCTAGCCACTAAGCCACCATGCCCCCCCATATTAAACACTTTCATTTCCAAAATTTCTCAGTCATAAGTCTACTCTAGTGCCACATGAACAAAGGCGCCTGTTTGATTTCTGGGCTTTCTGCTCCATTTTTAGCACCCTTGTAAATATCAGCAAATATGTGTGACATCAACAGACTCGTTAATAGCAAATGCCATGAGTGTGAATTAGTGGAATCAGTGTAAAATACCATTCTCTGGGTCCCACTTCTTGTGATTTGTGTTAAGCTATGATTTTCATGTTCATCATCTAATAAGCATTTCCACTGAATCTAACCAATTTTTAAATTGCCTGCAAACTAAAATGCCAATCCTACAAATTATTGCGGTGTTAGTATAAATTATGACTTGTAAGAAGAGTGAGTCTAAACCTGAGAAATTAAAACAGTCGTTCATTTCTCATAACGTTTTTCACCCCGCCTTACTTGAGTTGCCAAGGTAATTGGAGGTATAATAATAATAATAATAATTATTATTATTATTATTATTATTATTATTATTATTATTATCTTTGTTGTTGTTTTTATTATATTACCATGAATTACTTTCTTAACTAATTAATTCTTAGTCTTATTAAACCCATTAGCCATGTTATATCTTAAAGACAAACGCGCAGAAACGGTACTCTACACGGTGGTGATCGAAATGAATCAGAACTCCTATAGTTGAGTCACTTGTTCGAAAGAATCGAATCAGAAAGCTGTCCCTCGTGATGCCGAGGGACAGCTGCTTTTATCTCGTGTGTTTTAAGAAGCATACTTACTCACTTACATATAGAAAATAGTGCTTCCACACATTTGTGAATGAGTATAATAGGATTTTATTTATGACGATGGAAATAAATAAATAATAAAATAAAATAATAAAAAAAACCCACAGGACTTGCACTACGTGAATTTGACTATGGTTGGTGTATG
>NC_030418.2:29837921-29870421 GCF_001660625.3 Ictalurus punctatus | reverse complement strand
CCCTTTCTCACAAAACATCAATGCTCGACTAAATTACCCCAAACCATGTGGCAAAATGTTTTATGGTCTGATGAGACCAAGTCCAAAAGGTATAATAATTCCATACTTCCAAAAGGTATGTTTGGTGTAAAAACAAAACAAAAAAACAACACATCACCAAAAGAACCCACGGTGAAGCATGGTGGTGGCAGCATCATGCTTTAAGGCTGCTTTTCTTCAGCCAGAACTGGGGCTTTTATCAAACTGGAGGGAATCATGAATAGCTACAAATTTTAGTGCAAAACATTCAGGTGTCTGCTAATAAGCTGAAGATTTCACCTTTCAGCACAACAATTATCCAAAGCTAACATCCAAATCAACAAAACAACGGCTTAAACAGACAAAGATCAATGTTTTTGAATGACCTAGCCAGAGTCCAGACCTGAAACCACCTGAAAATCTGTGGAGTGACCTGAAGCAACCTGTGCACAGGAGATACCCTTACAGTTTGATGGATCTAGAATTTTGAATGGAGAGCGGGAAAATATTGCCATGTCAAGATGTGTCACGCTGATAGACCCTTACCCCAAAAGACTGAGTGATGTAATAAAATTAAAAGGTGCTTCAACAAAGTATTAGGGTGTGCACATTTATGCAACTCGGTTATTGTAATTTTTTAAAATAGAATTTATAATGTATTATTACGAGTGTAATTTAAACATGATTTGAATTAGAGGTGGCAGTACTGTAAGAGCTGCGATTATGAAGCGAGGCACTGGTAAACTTTTAACAATATATTAAACCTTAAAAGTTTCAACAGAGTGTTTTTAACACAAAAACATCCAAACTGGGAATTTTTTTTTTTTATTAAGCTAAGCTTACGTATACAAAGAACCACTTGAAGAACCCTTTTTCTAAGAGTATAGTTAGTCTTTTTTTCCCTGACACACCTCCTTGGTATTCAGGGGAACCTCCTCAAACCATGAGCCAAGGCTTCAGGTGTTTTTGACAAGCTCAGGCGAGATATGTTAGGATGCCAGAGGCTGTTTTTTTTGTGCGTATACACATTTAAACACAGATACACACACGCAAACCTATTCAGTTATAGAGCTGCAAAACGAGAAAAACTTAGTGGCTTCAGGCATGTATATCTTTCCATTTAATGAGTAAGCAAAAGGTGTTCAAAGCCAAACATCTGCATCATCTAATAACATCCACAGGGTGAGTGAAAGTTCAGATACTCAGTGAGTATGGAGATAATGATCTAAAGGTTTATAAGTTTATTTATGAACAGAAAAATACCTCTTCACTTTACATATATGCTTATCACAGTACTATACAAGGACAAACCATATCATGAGAAGTCACCTTAGTGAAGCCAGATACAGTATGAATGATTTACAAGGTCAGGGTTTCTCAGCTCTGCAGTCCTGCAGGTTCATTTCAGGTTCTGCCTCTTCTAATACATCTGAATCAACTTGTATAGGATTTGATCATTCATTCATAAACTGGATCAGGCATGTTATGAATAGAGAATGTTAAACTATGCAGGTCTCTAGACCCTCCAAGACAAGTAGGAGAGAACTGAATCTCATCATTTTTTCACCGTATTCACAGAACAACTGCTCCATAGATGATAACACGTTAGAGCATTAGAAAAACTGACCCCTAGTCATCAGCCAGTGCAGACATACTGTTGACTGATCTCCACTGTAATGAACTATTATTTAATGCTGATCCATTATTATATGTGCGGTGCTTTGGAAAACCCATTAGATGTGACGTGGTTGAATTCTAGAAGGAAAAAAAATATGAAACGTTTGCCAAAATTGGGAATTGCTGCATATTAGATATTTTAAGAGACATACTATAAATATATTCCACCAAAACAACATGAAAATGTTTGATCTTGCTGCAAATATGATGCTGGAGAATGAGACATTTTAATAAATGCTATGGTAAAAACTCAGCTCAGTGTAGTTTCCTCACAAACCCTTATTTCAGACCACCACAAGGATTTTCTCAGACCGGGACAAAAATTTTAAACAGCCAGAAGTGGGGAAGAAGTCCATGTACTGACTTGATTTAGATTTGGATCAGTCACTGGCTTCAATATTTACAATGTGACTATGAGGATTTGAAACAGCCTGCATTCGGGTGCATCAAATAACATACATGCAGTTATTTTTACATTACTAGTGAGCTTGAGCTATTACTTAGAAATTTAAGTGAAGGAGGTGTGGCCTCCATTCCTCAGTCATATTAAAGTAGGTGTGGCCTCTATTCCTCAGTCACATTAAAGTAGGTGTGGCCTCTATTCCTCAGTCATATTAAAGTAGGTGTGGCCTCTATTCCTCAGTCACATTAAAGTAGGTGTGGCCTCTATTCCTCAGTCATATTAAAGTAGGTGTGGCCTCTATTCCTCCGTCATATTAAAGTAGGTGTGGCCTCTATTCCTCAGTCATATTAAAGTAGGTGTGGCCTCTATTCCTCAGTCATATTAAAGTAGGTGTGGTCTCTGTGCTCAGTCACAGTGAAAAAAACATGACCTCTGTTCTCTGTTCATCATAAGAGATGCCGAGACAATACAGACAGTGAAGGAGGCGTGGCCTCTGTTCCTTAGTCACAGTGAAGGATGTATGGCCTCTATTCCACAGTCACATTAAAGAAGGTGTGGTGTCTCTTCTCAGTTACAGTAATAAAGGCAACACATTTCATTAGTTATAATGAAAGAGGTCTGATCTGTGTGTCTAGGTCATAGTGAAGGAGGCATGTCCTGTTCCACAGTCATAGTGAAGGAGCTGTGGTATCTGTTCCTCTGTGACTGTAAAGGAGGTGTGGCCTCTGTGCCTCACTAACATTATAGAAGGCGTGGCCTGCGTTCTTCAGCCACAGTCAAGGAGGTGTGGTCTCTGTCTAAAATCACTCCCTTACTCACTCTTTACTGTAATGTCTGTCCTATATAAAGCACTATGTAGGGCAGCAGTTAGGAAGACAGCTGACCTGATTCAGACAGCACTCACAGCTCATAACTACTGTGAACATGACAAATTATGTAGAAATCTCAAACCATAAAAAATAGTTAACCTGGCCAACCCCGTGCTTTTTGGTACTTTAACAGGGAAGTAGTGTGCATTGGTGCATTACTGGTAATACAGTAAATTAGAGATTCAGTGAGAATTTACATGAAAATAAGTGCACAATGGGGTAACTAGGGTCCTTGACTTGATAAACAGTAATGGGAAATAAATGACTGTTTCATAATATACTGCATTGTGAAGACAGAGACAAGTTTAAAAAGTGCTGCTGTCTGCGTTTTTTTGTCACAGCAAATCTTTCAAAAAACGGCTAATCTTTTCAGTAAAGCGCTGAATGACATCGAGAATTTTTGACCAAACAGGTCGCAATTTGGGGGGAAAAAAATGAAAAGATAAAAGACGAAGTGCTGTTGAAAAATTAGTCTTGTTTGTGATTGCATGGAAGATTGACAATATCATACATCCATGAGGTAGGAGCAGCAGTGGCACAGCAGTTCAGCATCTGTAGGGTGCCAGAAGGCTATAAGTTCAAATCCCAAGGCTGTGAGAAAGATATTAGTCCTTGAGCAAGGCTTTCAACTAAAGGACTGGTGCAATAAAACCTACACAGATAATTAAACGATGTCTGGTCAAACAAACAACCACATGAGGTTCTTTTGCTCCTGAATCCATTCTTCTTTACCTTCTGATTAGTTCTCGTCACAGACACATTTAAGTCAGATTACAGACTGTTCTCTCATGTATCCCGAGTGTGCTCTAGAAAATTTACCCATTGCTTGGACACACAAGAATTAAACCACCTTTCCTGTATGAACGGAAGAGAAAACCAGGCATGCTGCAATGTGAGACGCCGCTGCATTTTATATAATAGCATTCTCCGTATACTTCTCAATCGCAAGCCGATTACTTACCACTTTTATGTAGAATTGTACAGTGTTTGGTGATGTCCTCTGCATTAAGGGAATGCTGAAGTTTACAAGTCACAGAAAGAAAAAGATCCTTTACATCACAGGTTCTCAACTTACGAGGGGTCACGAATGAGGTTTCAGGAGATTATTATCAAGCATTATTTCTATACTTATAGCATATAGTTCTATACTTTGTGAAATATTTAAGAATAATTCAAGGTGTAAAAATATGACCAGCTGTGGAGTCGGCAGTTGCTTGGTGGAAAAGGCTGGACTGTGGATTCTTAGGAGGAAAAAAACCCTACATTTACAAATTGGTTCTCTAATGTCCACACAGCCAAAATGTTCACTGTTGATATTTTGATATCAGTTTCTAATTTTTTTGCTTGCGTTTATATGTTTATAAAATGTTAAATTTGGCCCTTAGACTAGTTACTTTTTTTTATTCTGGGTCAATCTCCCCCACCCCACTTTTGTCAAAAAACAAAAGTGCCCCTTTTGACCATTTTCAACGGAACATTTGCGGTGGACTTCCTAATAAATATAGTTACTGATGTTAAATTTATAATTGTTTAATGGCTTAGTGGTTAGCATGTTTGCCTTGCACCTCCAGGGTTGGGGGGTTGAATCCCGCCTCTGCCCTGTATGCACGGAGCTTGAGTGTTGTCCCTGTGCTTCACGGGTTTACTCTGAGTACTCCAGGTTCCTCTCCCAGTCCAAAGACATGTGTTGTAGGTTGACTGTCTGTAGTGTGGGACTGTGCCCTGCAGTACTTTGACAGCGTGTCCCCTGCCTTGTGCCCCGAATTCCCTGAGTAGGAAAATGGATAGATTATTGAACTCAAAACATTCTCTTTTTTACCTTGACAGAACTCAAGTATTTAACCATGGCAATGTATTATCATTTATTATATACGTTCTATAGATAAGCCTACCTTTCATTCAGTTTGGAGCTCATTTTAAGCCCATTTCACACCAGACTGCAGCAATATCTTTCCCTCACTGATGAATAAAATTACATGTGCAAAATATACATTGCTTTATATTTCTAATGTGATTTTATATTGATTTATTAAGATAATAGATCTTAAATAAGATCTTTAAAGATCTTTAAATAAGAAAGTCACTTCTACAGATTGTGCACTTATTTACAGTAATTCATTGAATTTATTATTGGGGGAGGACAAAATGGGGCTATTGGAGCAAAAAAAAGTCTAAGAACCCCTACTTTAAACTTTAAAACAAGGCTTTCAGCAGCACCCGCTGTGTACGCTAACAAATAATAATAATTTTTAAAAAACTACAATGCCACCTCCAGAGATCCTCATCTTAAAAACACAATTAAAAGATGATGCTGAAAGTTTTCGATTCATCCAACAATAGTATAAAAAGTACTGTAAATTGAAGCAAGTGCAGGCAGCTGGGGCTAAAAGTCATTGAGGCAAAGAAAATTCAATCAAGCACCTGCAGTATGAGAGCTGTTGCTGGATATGGGAAATTAATTCAATACATATCCATGAAATTTAAACCAAATTGAAACGACATAAGGTATTAAAGGTCATGGCGCCATTAATAAACCTATAAGGTCATTCCGCACTTCGAGCCTTTCAAACACCACATGCCTGCTACAACTAGTAAATGAGATGGCTCATTCGAGGCACATCCTTTTGTTTTCCCCATAATAAGAGATAATGACAGTGGGAAATATGCTGGATAGCAGTACAGAATTCAATAGACCTCATTTGCATGAGAAGCAACGCTTAATTTATTGCATTGTCTGAATTATACATATCGGGGAACTAATAAACTGGTGATTTTGTGTAATTCACACATATTTCATTTTAAAAGTGAGAGAGTCTCCATTTCCTCTCTTTGGCAGAACATATTTCTCTACACACTGCAGGTTTTCCCACATGATTCCCTCTCGTTGGAAAGAGCCTCAGTGTCTCCAGCTATTCACTTCGCCAGCAGAATTCAGATGAGATTTGCTAGCCTGGTGTGTGTGTGTATGTATCGCACACACACTCGGCCACTTCCTCATAGTGGGAGAGCAATTTTCCCACTCTATACTGTATCTAACGTGACACCATGGCTGTTATGGGCTGAGGAAATGCAGGGGTGTGTGCGCAATAGCAATCCAACCATGAAGTAAAAGGTACATAAACACAGGGTGAGCAGGGAGAGTGTATATCTCGCTGTGGCCCAGTGTAGTGGGATGACCTTTACATAATCTATGAATTGATCAAACATTCAAGACAGTGGATGCACCGGACCCGCTTCTAAAATGCTCCAACGCCGTGCTGCCACAAAGACTGGGTGATTAATATCTCCGTATATTCATCCCCAACGGGCTACTTCTGAAAAGAACGATTTTTTTAAAAAAATGCAGCCTTCCTGCAAGGAGGCTCTGCAGATTATAATGCATAATTTTACATCAGTAATATGTGGGATGGGACAGGACCGGTTCTTTTGAGAAACCATCTTTTGTTATTCTTATAATGAGGAAAATATGCTGGCTGGCATTGCACAATTCAATAATGCCTCATTTGTAAACAGCATGTGAAGCAATTCTTAATGTATTAAACCGATTGAACCGACTTGTGCTGCTTCAGAAGGTAGCTCGCACTCAGCAAATCAGGGGCCCAAGCACCACACAGCAACCACTGTACCGAGCGAAGGTCAAGAGATATGCTAGAACATACTTGTACCACAGCTGTGCTGAATTCTCAAACTTGATTGGTCAGAAGATTTACATTATTTTTCTTTTTAACAGCAGCTCTGTTAGAAATTCAAAGCAAAGCTTTTTCATATCAGTGTTTTTGTTTTAATTAATTATCGTTTCTATAGCAACAGCTCATTCACAGGGACTTCGATGCTAGACGCTTCACATAATTTAATTCTAAAGACGAACGGATTTTTTTTTTTTTTTTTTTAAAGTGTCATTTACTCGTTTATAAGGTAAAATAATATATGGCTCCTGTTATGAAGCATGTAGTTAACACTTATGGAAGGAGTCTCCAGTGTCAGCTCGTAACCGTGAGCAAGTTTTCCACCGAGGGAGTCTTCACTACAGAAAAACTTCTTATTTACTTAAAAAGAGAGACTGATGAGGGAACAACAGATTATATCTGTTATAATGTAGATAATGACTAGATTTGGAGAGGTTCTACAACATTAAATGTAACTGTAAATAGTTAAAAAACATTAGATTTATTAATAAATGTTAAAAATGTACTCGTCGTATAAGAGGAATGAAACACTTTGGCCTGGGCTGTAAGGGGGGAAAATAATGGTGTACGCATCACACCACCCAGTCACTGATTATTTCCCCCTAACTGCACAGCTAGCACATTGTGCTCCAATTAAATTGTTGTTATGAACTTAAAAACAAAACAATTAATGTGTCCACAAATAAGGATTAGCCTCCTGAGAAAATCATCCATTGCTGGCAGTTCACAATTCAACATAATAATAATAATTTAAAAAAAAGCCCAAAACGTTAAATTATTATTCTAAAAGTCACTTTGAACACATAATGGACTCAACAAATCCTCATCACCTATGGACATCTCAGAGCTATCACTTATACTCCTGAAGTATCATATCTAATTCTAAGGTGTTCCTCAAGGCTCCAGTCTACATCCTGTTTTAAAGTTGTTAAAGTCATCGGATGGAGAGGCTAGGCCAGAACCCCGACTAGCATGTTGTTCTTGGGGGAGCAGCTCTCAGGCTCCATGGTCATCACCTTCACCGAGTAACCGTGAGTCTCGGCAGCCCAACTGCGGTCCAAATCCACCAAGCCCATACAGCGTTTCCCTGGAGATGGAAAAGAGAACGGTCATGACCGTGCTGTCTAAACACGTCCCTCTATCAGCCTGCTAGATCATTTACAAAGCCATCAATCACCTGTGTAAGAGACTCAATATTCATAATTCATCTCTCTTAATTAATTTATAAATACATTCAGTTAATAATTTACCTTGTGATCAGTAATCAGTATAATGCATATCAGGCGTGAACCTACGTATAAATGTTTCCTATATATAGTAATATTTGATATTTTGATTTCCTGCTTAATTTTAAATACATTGTTTACATTTATATTATTTAATATGATGACAATATTTATCCCATGTTTAACATAAGTATAGAAAAAATGACGAGTCAAGGACCTTCAGATTGTACAGGAACCCTAGCCAATGTTTTGCTTTCTCCCAGCTTGTATCAAATATGTCCTTTCTTGTTTTAGGCTTTCTGTGGATGTCTCAACCACAAGCCAGCCACCATCCAAAGAGATGTCTGCGTCAATAGATGGCAGATGCCAATTTATCGTACTCATTATACTTTATTAGAAGTAGACAAACTGGGTTTGCAGAACAGCAGTAGGACCTTGGTTGTCTATCAAACAAGGCGGCGAGTAGTAAGGAGTAAGCATACCCACTGGCTAGTTTAACTGAAACACCTGTATACCTGCTCATTCATGCAATTATTACACACAACAGAAGGGTGTAAAAAACCCCCAAACAAAAAAACATCCATTGAGTGGCAGTTCACAGTAAGGCTACAATAACTCAAATAACCACTCTTTACAGCCGTAGTGAAAGCACAACATGTTGAACCTTCAGGCGAATGCGCTACAACAGCAGTAGACCACATCAGTTCCCACTCCTCGCTGACAAAAACAGGAATCTGAGGCTACAGTGGGGATAGTCGCTGAAACTGGACAAGTGAAAATGCTTTTACCCAGAGAGAATTACAAATGAGGAAATACAAGCAAAGTGATATATCAAGCAGAGAACAATACAAGAAGTGCTGCCATACAAGATGTTTATAATTGAGTGCTAGAGCAATGTGCACAGAATAGAGGTGTAAGAGCCAGTGTAAGTGCATATTTTGTATTCTTTTATTTTTTGAATGGGACCAACTGAGGGGTTAGTTAAGTGTTCATGGAAGAGGTGGATATTTAGCCTTTTTATTTATTTATTATTATTATTATTTTTTTTTATAAAGATGATGGATTCTTCTGTCCGGATTGAGGTTGGAATTTCATTCCACCACTGAAGGACAGTCAGTTTGAAGGGTCTAGAAAGGGACCTCATGCCTTGCTGAGTAGGCACTACCAGTGGCAGATAGACCAGGCAGATAAAGCCCTCGATCAACAAGAACTGCCACTCAAAGGATGTTATTAGTGATAAGCCCTTTAAAAACACACAGAATCTTAAATTGGATCCAGTAATGAACGGAAAGGCCAACCATACATATATCTTTTTTTTTTTAATTGCTGTTTGATAAAAAAGCCCTTCATCTGTTGTTGTTGAATCACTGCATCTAATGGAAAATATTTCTTTGAAAGCATGATTTGAAGCTTTTGACATTTTCTCAGCACTCATCCATTAGTTTAAAAACCACCTGAAATACATTTAGAGGTTGAAAGGATGTAGTGTTTGTCCACACTACTCAGAAGTCCAACTCAGAAGCTGCTGGCTTTAAAAGGAACAACGCTTTCACTTCCCTATGGAAAATGTAGCTACACTAATAGATTTGCTATTTCTGACACTTTTGTGATACACACGTGTGAGGTGAGAGCGTGAGACATGCTATCAGAGCTACCTGTTTCTGCCCCACATTCATTTACACATGCATATCAACCAATCACAGCGGATGCTTCAGCTCAACTCTCCCTGTTCGTCGTGTATTTGTGATGCTCCAAAAACGATTTGAAACGATAAAGCGCAAGTGGGCCTTCACATTCGGTAGGATATAGTAATCTAAAAGGCCTGGGAGTATAAAAATAGGTTGCTTTCAAGAGAAAAAAAATGGGTAAAAGTATTTGTTTTCTCTGAAGGGAACTGCAGAGCGTCTAGTATGCACCTATAGTTAATCATGTTTGAAGCTTGACATTATTCTTCTAGTTTTCATTATTTTTCCATTCTTTTCATCTACCCTGTATTTTTGAAATGCATTACTATTCTTCCAAGCCTCAAGAAAACTTTTATTTGGAGCAATTCCACTTTTCTAAGTACAGAAGATCTGACAAAAGCACTTCTGGCCAATTCAGACTAATTCAACTGTCTTTCTGGACTTAGTCAAAATATCTCACAGCTGCATATATATATATATATATATATATATATATATATATATATATATATATATATATATATATATACACACACACACACACACACACACACACACACATATATATATATATATATATACATATACATACTTATATATATAATTGCCCTTAAGTGTGAATATGTGTGTGTGTATGGTGTCCTGTGATGGACTGGCATCTGATGTTCTGGCTTGCACTCAGGGTTCCTGTCATAGGTTTAAGATCCACCACAATCCTGACCGAGATAAAACGGTCACATAAGATGAACAAATGAACAAACAAACAAATAAATGAGTGAGTGAACAAACATACAAACAAAATAAATAAGATGATATCTCCACTGTGTAAGTTGCAGGCCCTGTATGAGGTTAAAAATCTTCAAGTTCTCAATTTGGCATCAACATGTTGAATTCTACTTGCATGACAACTATAATTACAATAATCATTATGTGTAATTTTGCTCTAAGCATTGGTTGTTAATATTTATGTGTTAATAAGCACTTCAGTGAGGAATGTAACACACACACACACATTACAATCATGTGAAAAAACAATTACACCACATGGAAATTGTTTTTTTTTGTGTGTGTGTTTTTTTTTTTTTTTTTTTTTTACATATTTGGACAAGAAAACATTTGATCCTTTTTGAAACAGTGCCTATTAATAAAGTTGATATACTCTATCAAATGACAATGTTTTGTAGTCATTTTCACAATTTAAATTAACAGATCAGTCACGTGGAAAAAGTAAGTACACCCTACATTTATCACAAATCCATAAAATTAGAATCAGGTGTACAAGACTAGGTGCCAGTGATTAGAACCTGCTTAGGGAGTGCAGGTGGAGCCAGTCTTATTTACACCCTTCTCATATCTAGTGTCTGGTGTTTGCTTTGTTATTCAGGTGTGTGGTGTCATCATGCCAAGATCATAAGTGCTCTGTAAGGCCTTCAGAAAAAAAATAAATTGTGGATGCCTATGAGTCTGGCAAGGGGTTTAAACAGAGCTCTAAATTATTTGAAATACGTCATTCCTCTGTAAGGAAAATCATCTACAAGTGGTGCAGATTTCAAACAACTGCCAATTTGTCCAGGACTGGCCGTACCATCAAATTCAGCCCAAGAGCAGCCCGTCTGATGCAAAAACAAGTCTCCGAGAACCCCAAAATTTTAATCACAGGATCTGCTAGTAAGTCTTGCAACTGTTGGTGTCAAAGTGCATGCTTCTACAGTTAGAAAGAGACTGCACACATTTGAACTGAAAGGGAGGCGAGCCAGGAGAAAGCCTTTGCAAGACGCCAATGTAAAAGCAGACATGTTTGGTGCAGACCAAAGGCAGCTTTTCAGGAGCAGCACCTCATACCAACTGTGAAGCACAGTGGTGGGAATGTTATGGTTTGGGGTTGCTTCACTGCCTCAGGGACTGGACAGCTTGCATTCATTAATTCAACTATGAATTCTGAATCATATCAAAGAGTGCTTGAAGATAATGTGAGGCCATCTGTCCCAAAGTTGAAGTGAACCTTTCAACAGGATAATGATCCTAAGCACACTAGCAAATTCACCAAGGAAAGGCTCGAAAACAAAAAACGGAGGGTTATAGAATGACCTAGGCAAAGCCCGGATTTTAATCCCATTGAAATGTAAATACCAAATAATCTTGGTAGAATCGTACACAGTTGCCCAGGTCATTCAATTTTTAGATGGTCCCTAACTGACTCCATTACTATAAACGCTGGTGAGCTGCGTTTCTGAGAGGATTAACTTCAGGGGATTTAACGGGAATTTAAAAAAATATATATTCAATTGTACTCGGTTCCCGTTTCACTCCAGAGTAAGACAATACACATTTTGCCCTTTCTGTGCGTTTATTGTTTGAGTAATAGAAGAGAGGATCTCAAATGTGCCGTGAATCTCCGGTGACGGCGAGCCAGTCTAAAATGCGGTCGACTATGAGTGACGTCACTTCCAAATACAAACATAGTTTGGGGGTAGTATACTCCCACCCCCAACACTGATTGGCAGGTTTCTGTGCAAGGCATGGGAAATGCAAATGCAAATTGATTTGCCATTCTGTTTGAATATTAGCAGGCTCCGTACGCCACGCTGAGGAAATGAAATAGCAAACGGGGTAACTGCTATTGCTATTTCAATATGACAGGGTCACACCGCGTAACACACAGGAAATGCAACTGCAAATGGACTTTGCGTTTCCATTTGGAATTTGGCCAACACTGTACGTTCGTGTAAATGAAAATGCAAACGGTAATACATAACATGCATTTGAATGTCACAACTTATGCGTCCACAAATAGAAAACGAACATTGTCCGCAAAATACTTCCATAGAAGTGGTTTTTCTGCCAAGCAAATTCTATTTGTGATTAGTCTGAGTGCTGCTTTATCTATATAAAAAAATTAATAAATAAAAAAAAAACGGAAATGTGCACTTTTCAGGTGTCTCCTGTATTCCCATGGAAAGGGGTCAAAAGTCATACATGCTATGAGGTCAGTTGAGGACATAAGTTTACATATCCCTCGCAGAATCTGCAAAATGAACAGGCTGATTGGTATACACTGTTGGTGTTTTTTTTTTTAAATCTTTTTTTCCCCATTTAGTACTGCCCTTTAGAAGCTACGCAAGATATTTGCATGTTTCCCTAGAAGACAAAATAACAGTTTACACCGATCATCCTGTTAAAAAGTTTACACCCCCCTGGCTCTTAATGTATCGTGTTGCCTTCTTGAGCATCAGTGAACGTTTGCACCTTTTGTAATAGTCATGTACGAGTCCCTCAATTGTCCTCAGTTTGAAAAGATGCATCTCAACATCTTATAGTGGCTGATGGAAAGGGGTTAAACATGTAGAATGCTGGAAAAGCAAAGAATGTGCAGGACCTGGAGGATTTTTCTGAAGAACAATGGGCAGTTTAACTGCTCAGGACAAACAAGGGACTCATGAAGAACTCTCACAAAACAAACACCGTCGATGATCACCCAGGTAACGACACACGGGATTAATAATCGAGCGTGTGTAAACTTTTGAGCTGGTTCATTTGTGTAAATTCAGTTATTATTGTGTCTTGAGCATTATATGTAAACATCTGTTATGTGAAAAAACGTATTCAGGGCAGAACTAAATAAAAAAACTAAATGCAATTTTTATAATCCCTCTCTTTTTTAATTATTATTATTATTATTTATTATTAATATTTTGCAGATTATTTAAGGTGTATGTAAACTTATGACCTCAACTGTATGTTGCAGCACTTACCTTCCCAGCCAGTATTTAACTTCTAACACAATACAGTGTTCCATCAGTAGTTACAGAGATGTTATAGCAGATCAACCTAATGCAGCTGCCATAAAAATAAAAGGATTTGGACAGGCACTACAGTCGATGCTTTGTGTATGCATGTGTGTGTGTGTGTGAAGAGCAGGAGAGTGCATCACTCCGGCAGCTGCAATGGATGAGCATGAGGAGGCAGGAATGACGGATCGACCAATCTGAACGAGAGCTCTTCAGCGCAATGAGGCGGCAGTGCAGTGTGATGGAGAGCCGTCACAGTGGGAGACTAAGTGATGCTGCCTCGCTCTGGCTTGATCTGCACTTCACCAATATTCACACACACTCCATTTATATTGGATTGAATCTCAGGTTAGAAAAATTCACAGAAAACTAATTAACTTGGTGAGGCGACCGTGCATGAGCAGGTAGTTCTGTAGAGAGGGTAGTTACGTCACAGACTAAACTTTTACATTGTTGATAATTTTTCCCGTCGTGGAAATGCTTAGAGATATATTAATTTTAAAACAAACAAACAAACAAATAAAATAAACCCTCACTTCTGGTTTTTGGCTTCCAACATGTGTAATATGGAACTACACAAAGCAGAGAAGCATCTCAGATTGAACAGCAGCAGCTACAGCAGCAGAAGACCATGTTGGGTTTCTCTCCTGTCAGCCGAAAGCAGGAATCTGAATCGCCTGGTCTTTTTCAAATCTTCACCTGTCCAGTTTTGGATAACCTGTTCCCACGGTAGCTTGACATTCATCTTTTTAGATGACAGGAGTGGAACCCAATGTGGTCGTCTTCCCATTCACCTTATGGATTGACATGATCCACTTTGAGATGCTTTTCTGCTCACCACAGTTGTAAAGAGTGGTTAATTGACTTACTGTAGCGTTCCTGTCAACTCAAACCAGTCTGGTCATTCTCCTCTCTCATCCACAAGGTGCTTCCACCAACAAAACTGGGATGTTTATTCATCTTCGCACCATTCTGTTTAGACTCCAGGGACTGTTGTGTGTAAAAATCCCAGCAGTTTCTGAAATGCTGTTTGATGTGAACATTAACTGAAACTCTTGACCTGTATATGTATGATTTTATGCATAATGCTGCTGCAACATAATTGGCTGATTTTAATAACTGCATGAATGGGCAGGGGTATAGGTGTTTCTATTAAAGTGATAAGTGAGCATGGATCTTAAAGGATTTCAGCCCTGTAAAATATAGTGATGCTGGAAAGTTTGTGAATTTTCTACATTTATGCATAAATATGACCTAAAACATCATGAGATTTTCACACAAGTCCTGAAAGTAAATGAAGAGATCCAAATTAAACAAAGGAAACCAAAAATATTATACTTGGTCATTTAATTATTGAGGAAAATCACCCAATATTATATATCTGTGAGTGGCAAAAGTATGTGAACTTTTGCTTTCACTATCTGGTGTGACCCTCTTGTGCAGTAATAAACTAATCATGGCCGCTAACTGTTGATCAGTCCTGCACATCAGCTTGGAGGAATTTTAGCCTGTTCCTCAGTACAGATTAGTTTAAACTCTGGGATGCTGGTGGGTTTCCTCACATGAACTGCTTGCTTCGGGTCCTTCCACAACATTTATTTTGGGATTAAGGTCAGGACTTTGACTTGGCCGTTCCAAAACATTAACTTACTCTTCTTTAGCCATTCTTTGGTAGAACGACTCGTGTGCTTAGGGTCGTTGTCTTGCTGCTTGCCCCACTTTCTCTTGAGATTCAGATCACGGACAGATGTCCTGACATGTTCCTTGACAATTGGCTGGTATACTTCAGAATTCATTGTTCCTTCAGTGATGGCAAGCCGTTCTGGCCCAGATGCAGCAAAACGGGCCCAAACCATGATACTACCACCATCATGTTTCACAGATGGGATAAAGGTCTTATGCTGGAATGCAGTGTTTTCCTTTCTCCAAACATAATGCTTCTAATTTACACCAAAAAGTTCTATTTTGGTTTCATCCACAAAACATTTTCCAATAGCCTTCTGGCTTGTCCATGTGACCTTTAGCAAACTGCAGACGGGCTGCAATGTTCTTTTTGTAGAGCAGTGGTTTTCTCCTTGCAACCCTGCCATGCACACATTGTTGTTCAGTGTTCTGATGGTGGCCTCATGAACATTAACATTAGCCAATGTGAGAGAGGCCTTTAGTTGCTTAGAAGTTACCCTGGGTTCCTTTGTGACCTCATGGACAATTACACGTCCTACTCTTGGAGTGGTCTTTGCTGATCGATCACTCCTAGGGAGGGTAACAATGGTCTTAATTTTCCTCCATTTGTACACAATCTGTTCGACTGTGGATTGGTGGAATCCAAACTCGTTAGAGATGGTTTTGTAACCTTTTCCAGTCTGATGAGCATCAACAACTCTTTTTCTGAGGTCCTCAGAAATCTCCTTTGTTCGTACCATGATACACTTCCACATGTTGTGAAGATCAGACTTTGATAGGTCCCTGTTCTTTAAATAAAACAGGGTGCTCACTTATACCTGATGGTCATCCCACTGATTGAAAACACCTGACTCTAATTTCACCTTCAAATTAACTGCTAATCCTAGAGGTTCACATACTTTTGCTACTCACATTGGATCATAATATTGGATCATTTTCCTCAACAGATAAAATGACCAAGTATACTTTTGTCTAATTTTTAAATTTGGTTCTCTTTGTCTACGCTTAGGACTTGTGTGAAAATCTGATCATGTTTTAGGTCATATTTATGCAGATATATAGAAAATTCTATAGGGTTCTCAAACTTTCAAGCACCACCATAAGGGAAACTCACCGATTAAACGACGCTCAGTGGGAAGCTGGACAGCTGTCTGGTCCGCAAACCTGCACAAGATCATGTGCTCCTGGACAAAACAAAGACATTTGGGGTTAATGTATTATTAGACTTTCCAGTGAACAGTCTCAGATATTTGACTCTTTTCATGTGGTTTGGAAAAGCTGAGACAGAAAATAGAGTTCTTCTTTTTGTGCACTTTAATCCCCCGCAGTGGCCAGCTTTACTTCCGGTAGGTAGTAATCCAAGATTCTAAAAGTGTTACAGTTTATGATGCACACTATCAAAAGTGCTGCCAATTTTTTGAAGTTTCTGGAGTCCTTTGAGAACTACATTTTGATACTCAGACCTAGAAATAAAAAAATAAAAAAAAGAAAAGAAAAAAGTAGGCATCATCTACTCTTCTTAACCAAATCTCAAAACAATAAATATAATATAGAACTTTATTAACATGGAGCTGGCATCCCCTTTGCAGCTTCAACAGCCTCCACTATGCTCTGAAGGCTTTCTACAAGATGGAAAGTTTTGCCCATTCAGCCAAAAGAGCATTTGTTAGGTACAAATGTTGGACGAGAAGGCCTGGCTCATAACTGATGTTCCAATTCGTCCCAACAGTGTTCAGTTGGGTTGCGGTCAGGGGTCTATGCAGGTCACTGGAGTTCCTCTACACCTCCAAACTCATGAAAGCATGTCATCGTGCACAGGGGCACTGCTATTGTCACAGTCAGCAGGAAAGGGCATTCCCCAAACTGTTTCACAACGCTGGAAGCCTACAATTGTGTAAAATGTCTTTGAATGCTGTAGCATGAACAATACGCTTCACTGGAACAAAGAGGCTGAGCCTAAACCCTGAAAAACAGCTCTAGATCATCATCCCTCATCCACCAAACTTTTGTTGGCACTATACATTCCGGTAGGTTGCGTTCTCCTGGCGTCAGCCAAACCGAGATCCATCCATCAGACTTCCAGGATGAATAGTGAAGCATGATTCATCACTCCAGAGAACACCTTTCCACTGAGTCCAGTGGTAGCGATCTTTACATCACTCCATCGCATAGTGATCTTAGGCTGTATGTGCAGCTGCTTGGCCATGGAAACCTCTTTCATGAAGCTCCTGACACACAATTATTCTGCTGATGTTGGCTTCCAGAGGCAGATTTCAACTCTGTAATTAAAAACAGCAGTGCAACAGAGGAAAGGCTACATGCTACATGCTTCAGCACTCAGCAGTTCTGCTCTGTGAGTTTGCGTGGTCTGTTGCTTTGCGGCTGAGCTGTTGTTGCTCCTAGATGCTTCCATTTGACAATAATAGCACTTCCAGTTAACTGGGGCAGATCTAGAAGGGCAGAAAGTTCAAACTGACTTGTGGAATCTTATGACAGTGCTACGTCTAAAGCCACTGAAGTCTTCAGTAGGAACCATTCTACTGCCAATGTTTGTTTATGGAGATTGCATTGTTATTTTTTAACAATAATAAATGGTTTAGCAGCTAATGCTGTGTTGAGAATGAGTTGGGGAGATAATTTGTGAAGAACTGTAAAAAGAATATATATAAATAAATAAATAGAAATGCAAAGGAGGGGTTTGTTGTTATTTTTAGCCTTCATTCCCAGTGGTCAGGAATGAATGTGTGACCAAATTACAGGCAATCTGAATTGCAGGCATGTATAATACTGCACACCATGTGCTTCGTATGGCACCAATATGCCATTCGTCACAATTGCTTCCTAAGCCGTAATCAGCTGAGAGCAGACAGCAGTGCACTGTGCTCTACAGATGCACTACAGAGAAATACGAAAAAGCCTTTAGTGCCCCGATGACGTGTTCTGAAGTCAAATCAAATATTCTCAAAGATCTCCTGAATCTGAGAAATTATTTAGTCTATACTCATTGTTGGGAATTCGAAAAAATTGAGTGTAGTCAAACTGAACTACCTCTAATCTTAGGTAGTAACGGTGATCGTAGCTACAATAAATCCAACCGTACATCAATTTTCTGTACTGCTTGTCATACACAGGGTCAAAGGGAGCCTTGAGCTTATCCCAGGGAACTCTGGGCATGAGGCGGGGGACACCCTGGACAGGGTGCTAACCCATCACAGGGCACAATCGCACACAAACTCTCCAGGTTGGTAGCCTTGCCGGAAGTAGGTTCGAGCTTAAATATAAAAGACAGGCGATATCTAGAAAGAGCTCCAGAAACAGGGCTGGTGCTGAACTCTACAGGATGGCAGGATCTCCAGGAACAAGGTTTGACTTCCATTTCTGGGCCTAATCTAATCTGCAGATTGGTAGAGCTCCAGGAGCAAGGTACAATCTAAACCACAGGAAAGTAAGTCTTAAGAAAAATGGTAAGTTTTCAGGTTCTTAAATGTCCATGAGCAAGGTCGGAATAAACAATTCAAGATGGTGGTTGGACCTAAACTCCATCTGTGGAGTAGTATGTCTTCAAGTGAACTGTAGGACCTAAACCCTCCAGGGTAGTAGACATCACAAATCATGGATGGACCTAAACCCTTCATGGTAGTAGATCTCCAGGAAATAGATTGAACCTAAATTCTATGGAGTGGCAGATCTTTGAGATCTGGGCTGGACATAAACTCTGATCATTCGCCTGGGAGAAAAGTATGGCAGATCAGTTTTAAAAAACCCATTTCAGCTTGCCATTTATTTTCAGAGATTTAACTTATCTGCGTCTGTTGGGACTTTGTAAGAGGGAGGAGCTGAAGCAATCACAGTAGATCCTGCTGATTACGTTCAATCCCACTTCAATCACTCACATGCCCACTTCAAGTGTCTCTTACAGCCGAAGTAAGAAAGAAGAGTGGAAGAACTACAACCACTTGACGTGCAATAAGTACACTCACAGGAATACTAACATTCAACGGAATATACAAGAGCTGTTAGAACGGTTGGCTACTGCAAACAAAAAGGAATCCATAAACAAGACTAATAAACTGCTCCGAGTTAGCTGTAAAGAGATTACTGAAGCTGTAATGAGCTGTTCAAAACCCACAGCATGAGGACACTAATCTCTTGAGACATTCAGTTTATCCAAAACAGATCTGGTACCACGTGTAGGGATTTCGCTGTCTTATTCACTCTGCAGTATGATTCAGATTTTTACTACAGAGTGTTTACTACAGAGATGAGAGACTTTTCAGCAGTGTAGAGTGCTAAGGCAGAATAAACCAAAGAGACATATCATGACATGCATGTAATAATGATGAGAGGAATGTCTAACACCTTTACACTTACCTTATATGTCAACACGTCTGCAAATTTCTTACTGCGAAGAACGAAGGAAAGGAGGATTAATAACGCATCTAACAACTGAGGTGCAATTTAAATAAATAAAAAAAAGAACAGGTGAAAGACGAGCAATGACTTGTAGTCAAGACTACAGGGTGTCCCATAAGTCTCCATAAAGTGAGGAAATCAACACTTTTTAGCTAAATGTCGTCCACAATGTTTCATACTTAGTTTATGTAATATCTCATTTTTTTCCAGATAGCCTTTAAGAACGCCTTTGAGAAACGAAGAACGTACTGACATCGTTTTCATGGCTGCATCGGGAAGCTGTCGCAAGGTTGACACTAAATTAGATTATGAGAACAGGCAGTCAATGAGTACTTAAATGCGTCTTGTCTGTGGCATAATAATGAATAAACTACAGTTGCACAACAACATCTGATTGGCTGTGTACTCGCTATGATTTGGGGGTAGGGCTTGGGGGGGGACTAGGGGGTAACAATTATAAGTGTCAACGACACTGCAGCTAAACGTGTTAACAAATTAAAAAATACTGGAAGTGCTGGGGAACAACTGAGAAGCGGACATCCACGAACATCCGCTGACGAAGGTACAACCGACATGGTGCTGGCAAAATTAGTCCCCTGGACACTCTGTAGTTGCTGAAGTTAAAAAAAATAATAATCATGGCATTAAGAGCGGATTATAAAGTAAGTTTTTAAATAATCCAAAATTGAATTTAAGTGAGTGAATGTACTGTACTGAATATGAACACATATTAAGGCCTTGATAAGAGAATATAGTAGCCACTGTTGCAGACAAAATAACTTGCATTAATATAAAGGATTCAGCTGAAGGCAACTCATCAGGCCAGAGACAAGTTACAGGGCTACAGACATTAGGAAAAGGTTTTTGTGTGTTTGCTGAGCTGACAACATGGCTTGTTAAAAAAATAAATAAATAAAGACAATGAAAACGGAATGTTTAAACACGAATGGACAGAGAATTACGTATTTATTACTATTTCAAAACAGAAATCTTATCCGTTCAGAGTCCTTAGGGCCAGTCAAAAGTCATCGATCAGTGTCTTCTAGCCACAAACTAATCTCTAATGGTTACTCATTTGGTTAACAGTAATAGTTGACTATTCAATCATGTTAGTAGATTCTCCAGACCCTTGTAGGCAAAAAATTGGAACTTCAGAAATTTCTGTTTTATATCCCTGCCTTATACTGGAGTATTTTCTTGTGTTTACGTGTATCAGTCTGTAGGACTGGCTGGTATAAGACAAGCCAGTTTTGCTTTCAGGATTAATAAAGCATGTCTCAACCTTAGCATCAATCCTTCTGTCACCAGTTAGCGTTCCTTCAACATTAGCAGGGTGAGAGTTTGTTTTTGCGTAAAGTACTCCATTGTTAGACAGCCACACCACCAAACACCTCGAATATTTGGGAAGGAGATATTCTGTAGCTGTCACTCGACTGTAGAGGCGTTCAACACGTGGCTGTTTTCAGGACTGCGCATTAGCGTGAAAAGGAAACACCCCAAACCATACAGACTGCCTGTCAGGCTTACTGTAAAATAACAATCTGACACCATCCACGTCAGTCAGCATGTTAAACAAACACTGCTGCCAGAAAACAAATCAACATGGCACTGTCATGGCAACAGCTCAGGCATGACGGCAAAACGACTCCGTTCGGCTTCGCATACTGATACCCGTGACCCTCTGGAGAAAAATATACTCCTATTGCATTGGATTACAGGATTACCCAGCCTACCCTCCAAGGCTAAAACAGAATGCACGGCAAATGATAAAGTTGTTTTTGTTATTTATTAACTTATTTGAATTCAGGTATGGTGTACTGCTGCTGCTTCGACAGTGCTGGAGGGAAGGAAGAGAAAGACAGGACATCTAATAAGACTTAATAACATGCAAGAATATAGCCAGGCAGACATTTCATATATGAGTAGGAACAAGAAAAGTAAACACACACACACAAACTAACCTCCTAGGGAAGGTGAACTTGAGCGTATTCTGGATGAAGCCGTAACAGCATGGACTGATCACGAACCCGGCTTTGGCCTGAACGCAGCGATCCAGAACCATGTCTGTCGCCACACCACATGCATGTAGAGCCACCTGCGTTATATAAAACACAAAATCATACATACAACTTCTCTGACCATCATTACACACGTCCTATACATATTACAGCATATCTCTTTCTTGGCTTATATACAGACCTTGCTGCTATTTCAAACTTTGTTTTTTTTAAAAAAAAACATTCTTGCTGCTAATAGGACGGATTTCCGCTGAACTGTTTGATAATGCACAGCATACAGACAACTGTTTTTATTTTTATTAATGTGCCTCAGTGACTACACAAACAACAACCCATTAAAACTTGATCTGTAGTTAGCACTTATTATATTTTTGTGTACCACGCTGCTATATTGTTGCGCAACCCCGCAGTCCTGGAGAAACGATATTTTATTCCAATTAATACGAGTTTTATGGAGGAATGTCAATAAAATTGCACTTGACATGTTTATGAGTCATCTACAGGGATATCTGGTTTACCCTCCACCTGCAGCTGCCTTTAATCAAGCATTAATTAAAAGCCCCTTTAGATTATGAGAACAGGCAGTCAATGAGTACTTAAATAAGCCTTGTCTGTGGCATAATAATGAATAGATTACAGTTGCACAGCAACGTCTGATTGGTTGTGTACTCGCTATGATTTGGGGGTAGGGGTTGGCGGGGGGACTAGGGGGCCACAATTATAACTGAGTAAAAGTCCTAAATATCCCATGAAAAAAGCTAAATTAGAATCAGGAGAATTTAGAATTCAACATTAATAACAAATGCTGCAAAATCACACCACGTCACCTTTGTTAGGAATCTGTATGAATTTATGAGTTCAGTATCTTATAATCATCAAATATCCCGAATGTAAGAAAAGCAAGCGACACTAACGGACATCCGTCAGGCAAAGATGGCCGATCGCACTGTCCATATAAACTGGCATGGATTTGACTGGATGTTTTAAATCTAGTTAATAAATACTAAAAGTTCGTGTGACCAGGCAAGAAAAAGGTCATAATATACAAAACTAAATAAATACAAGAACAAAATCAAATTTGAAATCTTTCTTAATATCAATGGTCAGAACATTAGCTTCAACTGTCAAGATGCTATATTTACGTGAAAGTGACTATTTATTTGTACTGCTTTCAGTCAGTAAGAACAAACTTAGTAGTGCATTATAATGAAGTCTAGTTTGAAAAGATAAAAATCGGACCAAAATGAATTCAATTTCTTAACTTGGACAGTTAAGGAACAGTTTTTTTCTTTCTTGTGGACTCTTGGCACCTAATGTGCAACATATTATATGTAAATCATATACATCCCATAAGGTACATCCGATACATGCACAGACAAATTAAACTATGACGAGTCTGACCAACAATCAATGCAGAGCGAGAGAGATTTACAGATACAGACACAAGTAAGTTCATGCCCTGTGATTGATTAACTCAAACCATAATTACAAACACTTGGAGGGGAGTGCACACTAGCGAAGTCCGCTCATTGATCTGTTAGCAGTTTGAGCACGAAGTTGACACTCCTCTAAGGCAACAGTGTAACAGAGCATGATAGCAGAGGACTCTGTGCACATTAGCTGCAAACCGGTAAAAACTGCTTGAAGGAAGCTGAATAAGAGCCACAGAGGCCCTAGGGGATGAGTAGAAGATGGGCAAGTATTCATCGCCTCCTTCTCCACTGCAGAAACCATGACCGAGCTCAGATGAGGGCAAACACATTCTGATAATCACTTACATTGTGTATGGTTACTTTTAAAATCTTTTCATGAAAATCATGGACATTTATAAATATATATATATATATATATATATATATATATATATATATATATATATATATATATATATATATATATACACACATATATATATACACACACACACACACACACAAAAAAAATATATAAATCACATTGCCCCATTGCTGCGCTCCCTGCATCGTCCTCCTGTATGTTGCCCGAAGCAGATTTAAAACATTGATGCATTCCGTACAACACTTTATGTAAGTGCAGTGTTCATACGGCTGCATAACTCTTACACAAGCCCTTCCTGACCAACTCACACAAACTACACAACATTCTACTTAACCCCTCGAGACCATCCAACAAACTGCACAATGCTTTATTTACGGACAGTTTTCATCGTGCTACGTAACATTTACAAACTACACAGTTACAAAACAATTCATATAAGATTAGTGTTCATAGGGCTGTGCAACACCTACATAAGCACTTCCTGACCATCTGACAAAAACTGCATAATTCTATACATATGGGCAGTGTTCAAAGGCTTCAAAGGGCAGTCAAAAGTTTAGACACACTCATTCTTTCTTTATTTTCCCAAATTTTAGAAGAATAATCAGGTCATCAAAACTCTGGAGTAACACAAATGGAACTATGTTGTGATAAAAAAAAAAAATCTTAAAGATCTTGAGAAACATTTCAGTCGAGTGTCTACAAACTTCTGACTGGTAGTGTACGCCCTTCCTGTACGCCCACCTGACAAACTGCATAACAGTTTATTTAAGAGCAGAGTTCATAGGGCTTCGTAACACCTACATAAGCCCTTTCTAACAATCTGACAAACTGCATGACACTTTAATTAAGAGAAGCGTTCATACGGCATCATAACACCTACATAAGCCCTTCATGCTCAACTGACATAAACTGGATAACACTTTACACACAGACAGTGTTCATATGGCTTCATAAAACATACATAAGCCCTTCATGACCATCTGATGAACTGCTTAACCCTTTATCTAAGGGCAGTGCTCACAGTACTACATAACATTTACATCCTGACCATCCGACATAACATTTTACTTAAGAACATTGTTTATAGGGCTAGATAACACTTACGTAAGCACTTTACTGTGTAACGCCTTATTTAAGGGCAGTTTTCATAGGGCTACATATAACATACATAAGGTTTTCATGACCATCTGATGAACTGCATAATGCTGTATTTAAGGGTTGTGTTCACAGTGATATATAATATTTACATCCTGACCATCCGACATAACAGTTTACTTAAGGAAATTGTTTATACAGCTACATAACACCTACACAAGCCCTTCCTAACCATCTGACATCAATTTTATAATACCTTATTTAAGAGCAGTGTTCATAGGGATATAGAACATCTACATAAGTTTACATATGGGGTCAATCTGTACCACGCAAAGATACACAAGCCGGTCTGCAGACGTCCCTTCTTCCCTTGGGTGAAATGAGAATATTATTATTTTGAAGTCACATGACCCTGTGATCCAATGAGTCAATACCACTTCAGCTCAATTCTTTGAAGCTGAGCATCCCCATAATGCATTATGTTTCAGTTCTGACGGCCTTCTAATACACTACATTTCGAACATATTTAGCTCTCGTGCTAAATAATAAAACTTTTTGAGTCGGTCCTCTCTTACAGTCCTGATTCATCTAGGAAAAAAGGAGACTGAAGAAAACATCTCAACCATCTGTTAATGGAAAAGTAATGTACAGTGTGCATCAGATCTTCTCTAATAATAGCGACTCATGTAACAGAATAAAAGAAATTCTTCGATGAGAGCAGGAGAGCTTATCATGTTGCTTCTCGCTACATAATTACCTGAAGTTCACGCAGGCCACAGCTAACAAAAGATCAACCCTGTGTTGATTTTACGTATGTGGTCTCCAGCTGTAACTCTCAGCGAAAACATGGCCAAAATAAAATAAAGAAAAAAGCTATCTTGCTAGAAGATCAGACAAATGCTGTTTTGCTTTTTGGTATACAAAAACAGGACATCTTATATGCATAATTTCATTTGTTATGCCAAAATAAGCATCTCTATGGAAACTAATACATGACATTATATTTGGACTCGTACACTCAAGTGGAATATAATCGATATAAATTAAAAGTTCTGTTGATGCAGAGGGAAAATAAAAGCTCTGTAATGAGGTCTGCATTAAGCATCAATTATTACTAATAAAAGATAATAAAAGATAATGTTGTTGTTGAGAAATGTAACTTCTTTATTAGCTTCAACTGCATTTGAGCTTTGTTTTTAAATTCAGCTTTGCTGTTAAATCTTTGATACCAGAACAACTTAAGGCAATGTCAAGCACAAAATCTCTTTATTTTAATAATTAGGTGAAAGAATAATGCTGCAGATCATTAATATGCTGCTGGAAAGCTACCAAATGCAACATAAACACTAAGAGGGTAGACCCGTGTTAATTTTAAATCCACTTGTTTCCAAGTACGGAAGCCCTAAGCGGCCATGCGTTATTAATTTTTTTTTTTCTGTTATTTTCTCGTGATCTCGACTTGATTTTCTTGATAACTTTGATAACTTTTTATTATGTCGAGATCACAAGAAAATTAAGTTGAGATTATGAGAAAACAACTTTTGTTATGTCGAGATTCCTGAGAAAATGAAGTCGCGATCACGAGAAACTACAGAAAAATAATTTATAATGCATGGCCGCTTAGGACTTTGGTATCCAAGTGTATGCGTGCACAATGAATATATCTGAGTTTGGGAAATCTCACAGCTAAAATAGCAGATCAGATCAGTCCTGCTGTCATGAAGAAAAAAGGAACTGCCTGTAAAGCGATGAGAAAATAAGGAGAAGGTTGTTAAAACATCAGCAAAGCTTTGAACCTTCTTGAGAGTGCTGTTAAATCCATTAAAACAAAGTGGGGGGAAAAAAAAACCCAGACACTACCAAGACCATGCCAAAACAAATGCTCGGGCAAGAAAGGCAATTATCAGAGAAGTGTTTAAGAGTCCGGCTAGAACAGTGAAGGGGTTACAGAGTTTACTGTGCAGACCTCAACAATATAATCAGTTCTTCACAGATCCAATGGTTTGATAAAACAAAAATTTCCCCATTTGAACTAAAGCTAAAGCATAGTGGTTTAGTGTAAACCAAATACAGCCATAAACACCATTCCTGTGGTCAAGCATGGTGATGGTAGCATCATGCTCTAGGATTGTTTTGTTTTTAGCAGAAGAACTGGAAAGCTCGTCATTGCAGGCAAAGTGTATTCAGCCAAATATAAGCAAACTTTTGATAAGAACCTGTTTCAGTCAGCCAGACATCTGCATTTAGTGTGAAAATACATGCTCCAGCAGCAGAATGAGCCAAAGCACAGGGCAAAAACTACAAAGGAAAAAAGAACTAAATAAAAAGAAGTTTGTGTTTTTGAATCGCATAATCGAAGCCCAACTTAAAACCAATTTAAAATCCGTGGCATGACCTGAAAATTGACATCCGACGACATTCTTCGGCTAATTTTGGAGAACATTTGCATCGATGAATGGAAGAAAAAATGCCCAATCTAAATGTGCAAAGCTCACGTAGATACATCTGTGACAACTCAAACCTGTAACTGCTTCAAAAGGATAATTCACACTGAGGTGTCGGATATTCATCAACTAAGCTGTTTTCAGTTTTTCAAATCATTCCGAGGACATCTAAATACTTCATCTAATTTTATTTCCATTGAGAGTCCCTGCAAAAAAAAAAAAGAGCAGGAAAAAAACCATCCCATTCCGATGTGCTTAAATTTGATGTTGCACGGCGCCAAAAACAAGTGCTTATGCAGTTTAAGAGTGAAACCCTTATGTTGTCTTCTGCTATTGTAGCCCACTTGCCTCAAGGTTTGACATGTTGTGTGTTCTGGAAAGAGTGGTTATTTGCGTTAACATAGCTGTCCTCTCAACTCAAAACTATTCTGATCTCTCTCATCAACAACGTGTTTCTGCCTGCAGAACTGCTACTCACTGGAGGTTTTTTTGCACCATGCTGTGTAAACTCTAGAGAATGTTGGGTGTGAAAATCCCAGGAGATCGGCAGTTTGTGAAATACTCAAACGAGCCTGTCTGGCAACAACAACCATGCCACGATCAAAATCACCGAGATCACATTTTTCCCCATTCTGATGTTTAACATGAACATCAACTGAAGCACATGTTTCCACATGAGTGGCTGATTCAGTACGTTTACATGGACAACAATAATGCGATATTAACCCGATTAAGACGATACTCTTTAAGAAACTTAAGAAACTAGCATGTAAACAGCGATTATTGATGACCTTAATCCGATTAAAGTCATACTCGAAGTAAACACAAATGGAATTAAGACGTGTGGAGTACTCCTGTTTTAGTCGCATTATGGAAGTGTATTACAGACATGTACACGCCTTAATCACACTATTAACGTCGTGTGAGAGTTTTCACCGCATTTTACGACAGGACACGTACACACACGGCAGAGCTCGACCGTTTAACGGCAAACAAGAGAGCACGGCTGCGTCCCAAACCATGTACTTACCTGCTATATAGTAGGAGAAATACACGTATCTCAGCTACTATATAGACGGTAAGTACGCGGTTTGGGACGCAGCCTACGGCTTCAAGCAGTCGTCTATTTGCACGTATAGCATGACAAATAATTAACTGCACTTGAAGCTTTCGTAACATTAAAAATGAAACACCCAAAACTGTATACGGTTCCATAACGAAGACGAACTATATGATACGTGAAATTCTGGAGGGAACGTCGGACAGCGTGGCGCGGTGACGTAATGACGTGTGCTGTTAATCTAACTATGTTCTATAACATGTACAACAGGAACATGAAAGGAGTATTCTAAAAGCGACTCATGTAAACACCTTAATCAGAATATTATCTTATTCAGAATAAGGTCAACAATTAGATTACTGCTGTCCGTGTAAGTGTAGTCAGTGACTGCATAAATGAGCAGTTATTCCTAACGAAGTGGCTGGCCAGGTTGTTATAATAGCAGTATAGCATATACACAAATACACGTCTCCTAGATCTGATTTTATTTTCCAAACTGACTGCTTTGATGACCTCTGTAATCTAAGATTTTCACTCACCGTTTATAATTAAAAAAAAAAAAAATGAAAATCCCATGTAAAATATGACATCACAATAAAGTCTAAGTCAGGAGTGTCCAATCTTATCCAGACAAGGCAGGTGTGGGTTCAGGTTTTCATTCCGACCAAGCAAAAGCCACATCCGAGTCTACTGAAAGCCAGGATCAACTGATTAAACAGGTGGAATCAGATGTGGCTCCTGCTTGATTGGAGTGAAAACCTGCATGCCCATCCGCCCTTTGTGGATAAGATTCGACTCCCCTGATCTAAGTCAGGTATTTGATAGCCACTCATTTAAATTTTTTTTCATTCTACTGTATAATTGCCAATAGTGGTTAACCTTTAAAAACTCAAAGTGTTCAAAAACTTTGGACTGCAAATAAATGTTCACCAGCAGCGTCAACTGCCCTTAGCCTTCCATTATAAATGAGTTTCAAGCAAATTGATTTTTTTGTTTGTTTGTTCTTTTCTCGGTACAGGAAACAGGTTAAAATGATTGCTTGTGGTAAACAGATATGCTATAGAAATGGTACATAGAGATTAGGTTGAAAAATGCTGAAGCATTCCTTTAACAACCTAGAACTTAGATTAGATTCTGCCTCCCTTGTAAGTGGATTTGAACAGCAGCATCTGCCAAATGAATAAATGTAACCGTAAAGGTCTTCAGTCACTGCTGCTGAACCATGCTACAGCCACAACAAATTAAGTCTGCACCAGCCAACAGCTCCACAGTCCCCCCCCCATACATCACTCCTGCTATGTTTGATCACATCTTCACACAAGCCTGAAGCTGAAAGTACAAGTTTATGTATGATTGTCAGAAAAAATTGTAGCGACTCGTTTTCACGCCTCAAACCCCTGATGAGGTCGTAAGTAACAGCCTCTGTCTGACTCCTGCAGTAGCATTTAAACAGACAGGCCAGAGAGAATGTAACCAAGCACAGCTAACATATATCCTGCAGTACGGTGTTATTGCAAGACCGGATAGATCATCCAGATTCTAACGCTATTTTACTGCACAAGCAGCAATCCAACATTGTATGAACTAACCAAGCAGAATCAGAGCTCTGGTTACACACTAAATATTAAAACCAGACAAATGGTGGTTTAGTGTTTAGCACGTTCGCCTAGCACCTCCAGGGTTGGGGGTTTGATTCCCCCTTCCGCCCTGTGCACGCAGAGTTCGCATGTTCTCCCTGTGATTCGTCTGTTTCCTCCTCCAGTCCAAAGACATGCGGTGTAGGCTGATTGGCATTTCCAAATTGTCCGTTGTGTGTGAATGTGTGTGTGTGATTGTGCCCTGCAATGGGTTGGAACCCCATCCAGGGTGTCCCCTGCTCCGAGTTCCCTGGGATAGGCTTCAGGCTTCCCTGCAACCCTGTGTAGTAGAAGCGAAATAGAAAACGGTTAGATAGAGGGTCGGGTTGGATCTGGAGTGTATCCCAGGATGGGGACACAACCTGGATGGGACACCAGTCCATCATAAGGCAACATTTACACCTAGGAGAAATTTAACGTTAGCTGTACAACAAGTGATTTGGGGGGGAGGGAGGAAACTGGAGATCCCAGAGGAAACCCACGCAAGAACAGACGGTCACCTGAGCTCTGGATGGAACCAAGGATCCTGAAGCTGTGGGGCAGTAATGCAACCCAGCTCTGCTTACAAGTGAAACAAAAAAAAATTTAGAAGCAAGACATTAGATCCAGGTAGGAATATTGCAAAAAACAATGGCTCGCATCCTGTGAAAGACACCCACATGAAAAAAAAATACAGTCTAGACCTTGAAATATTATGTGCTGCTTTCCCAGTAGAGATCTGCCAAATCCAAATGCACAGCCACAAATAAGATGATGTAAACTTCCTGTGTCTGGGTAAGAGACAGACAATTTGCCAGGCTGAAAAAGAGCACATGGTTTGGATTGAAGGCCAAGTAGAGCAGGTCTCCATGGAGCACAGCGCAAGCTGAAACATCTCATTAGGGCAATGAGCATACAAAAAAGGCAGACATTCAACAAAACACTAACAGCAAAGCCACACACAGGGCCGCCCGAGTGATGATCATGTTATGTAACTCAACCAAGCGATCAGCTCTGTAGAAGAAATGAGCCATTCAATCTCAAGGTAGATTACATGAACAAACCCCTGTGGCCTGGGGAATCAACATCTTTTCAACACAACATTAAAAAGAAAGCGCAACTACAATGGCAAATATCAGTGACATTCCCAGGGCCAATTCAACAGTTCCAAGGCAAATCAAGATCAGTGTTTATTTCTATAAAGATCTCGTCATGATGGTTGCAGTGCCCTCATTACTTACAATAACAATCCGTGCTAATGAGTTATATAACTTCCAAGAATCTAACCAATGCAATGTAGTAAAAGCCTAATGCAACGCCTTTCACTTTGATACTGGGCAAAAAAGAAATCACTATATGTCATTTTCAAGGTTCCTTTCGCTGCACTATATATAAAAAAAACACAAAATGAGAGGAGAAAATCCCCTGTTAACACTCCTTAGTCAGCATCTCTAGAGTTCACTCTTACCTCAATCACAGATGTCAATGTCAGTAAAAAAAAAAAAAAAAAAATGGAATAGCAGTCCTTTGTTCTTTAAAATATCTGCAATCAAAACACTCTTCAATAGACAAAAAAAAAATGCTATGAAGTAATTTGGGTGATAGCAAGTGGAATGTTTCAAAAAAATAAAACCATGTATGATCCAAAAAAAAAAAAAAAGAAAGCAAAAGAAGTATTGGGACAGATGTAAGCATTAACTGAAACTCGATCTGTAGCTGCATGATTTTCTGCCCTGACCTGCTGCCACATGACTGGCTGATCAGATAAGTGGAAGAATGTGCAGGTGTTCCTATTAAAGTCCGCAGTGAGTGGATGAATATATGTTCTTTTATCCTTTGTGTATTTTGTTTAACGTTTGCTATAATAATTGTTGAAGTACACTGATTCGGTGAAACTGAAAACGTACAGCCCATCATCCTCTTCCATCTCTTTCTCCTCCTCTTCCTCAACTTCCTCCCCATCATCTGACACCACATAATCATCCAGCGGCTCCTTCTAATCATGAACACTCTTCTCTCTGTACCGTGCATCTCCACATCATCCTATACATTCTCCTCATCCTCATAATCCTCCTTCTTCTTCTCATCATCCTCATCATTCTTCTGTTCATCTTTATCATTCTCGTCCTCATCATGCTACACATTTTCCACTTCCATTTCCCACACATATTCCTCCTCTTTTGATTCAAATCCGCTCCACATCATTCTTCTTCTTCTCCTTATCTTTGATCTGCAGTTCAACATCATCTATCCTGATGCTCTTTCTCTATAATTCTCCTCCTCCCTGCCATCATTTCTCCTGCTCCTCTTTCTCATTAGCATTCATCTCATCCTCAGCATCATCTATCCTGCTCTTCTTTCTCATTCCTCTCATCATAATTTTCTCTTCATACTTATCATTCTTCTCCTCATCATCATTCTACGCTACTGCGTCCTCATTTTCCACATCCCTCTCTTCCTCCTCTTTTTTTTACTTAATTTTCCTCCACATCATTCTTTTCCTTCGCATCTCTGCTCCGCGATTCTTCATCATATCTCCTGCCTTCTTTCTCATCATCATTCACCTCCTCGTCAGCATCTTCATCATCTCTCCTGCTGCTCTCTCATCATCATTCACCTCCTCGTCAGCATCTTCATCATCTCTCCTGCTGCTCTTTCTCATTATTATTCTCATGTTCCTCTATATCTTTCTGTTCATCCTTCTTCTCCTCATCGTTCTGACAATCCCACCACTGTCATCCACTGCATCCTCATTGTCCACCTTCTTTTCATTCCACCTTCCGCTTCATAAGTCTGCTACTCATACTCATCACTCTCCTTTCTCCTCCTCATCATCATCATCAATGTCATCCAGTCCTTTCTTCACCTGCAACTTGATACAGTATACAGCAGTTCTGGGCTGAGCTCCTTGCTCAGTGAAACAATCGTGGAAGATTCGAGGTGCTGCGATTTTGAAATCACAACCTCGCCATCGCACAAAGCCTTAACCTTGAAGTCACCACTTCATTATCATTCTCCT